>NC_058132.1:314469781-314528626 GCF_016433145.1 Gracilinanus agilis | reverse complement strand
TATATATATATAAAACGTTATGCTCACTCTCACTGCTAGATTTCCATCTTAGTTGCCTTTGCTGGGCAGAAGCATGCTGTAATCTGACCCTTCAGCCTGATGAACTGCAGAGCTAGCCAGGGGCAGCACTCTTACAGCAGTTACCCACTGAACCAGCATTTTCAGGCGGGTTCATGACACCTAGAGAGGTGATGGATTTTGACTCCCTAGGATCATGGTTTTCAAGTAGAAACTAGACAACCACTCCTCTGAGGTTTCTTCTAGCTTTTAGAAGAAATGACATTTGAACTGAGTCTTAAGCACTTGTTTGTGGAGACTTGTTTTGGATTAGTTTTCCATGACAGAACTTCTATCATATTAACCTTAAATAAGATATTTATAAAATCAGTATTTATCTTATTCTGCCTCTTTGTGTTAGTTTTCTTAAATATATATTTAATTCACAGATTTATACATTCTCAGAGCTACAAGAGACCTAAGAAACAATTTCCTCACTGTAAAGAAGGGAATCTTAATGTAGAGTTAACAATTTTTTAAAAAATACATTTCAAAAAATTATTTACTTTGAAATCTTATACATTTCATTAGATTAATTTAAAAGTATTATTCTAAGAAGGAAGTCCATAGGCTTCATAAGACTGACAAAAGAGATCATGACACACATACAAAATGGTAAAGTACCTCTGTTATTACTATTAACAAAACTAAGTTAAGTGAAAAGGACACTCTAAGGACACACAATCACAACTCTAACATAATCTCTCCCCTCTCTTTAAAAAGAAAGGAAGAGAAAGAAAAAGAAAAGAAAAATTATGAACCAATATGAATTTTGAAATATTTAGAAATAACATTTTCATTTAATAGGTTGTCATTATGCATTTTATCAAAATGTTCACTACATACATATATGCATACACACACCTGCACAAATACTCCAAGCCAAGAAGAAGTCCTATTCTCAGTGGCAATTGCCTACGTAAAGATAATTCCATTTATAGTGTTTTGATGCCTCTAACCTAGATAGAGAATAGTTTTTTAACATAAGTCATTCTTTTATATATTCAAAGACACAGTATTATGAATCATAACAGTAACAGATAAAGAAGACATGAAAAAAGAATTACCATTTTTCATTTAAAACCACATAGTAGAGATGGATCTTATATCATTAATAAAAATAGTGCCCAGGCTCTTAGGATAGGTATGAGGCTAAAAGCATGCCAAACTGAAGTCAGACTTTTAGAAAATGTTAACAGTGCCAGGTTTACAAATTGCTTGTGCCTTTTAAAAGGTTTTCAAGTATATATTTTAACCCGTAATTGCTATTTTAGGGTGAATAAATTTAAGGGTTGGGCAACTTCATTATGCATTTGTATACGATGAAATTCTGATTTCAGATTCTCTGTAGAGCCATGAGATAAAGGCTAATACAATGTAAGCTTTTATGAGCTATGAGAAGAAAATCTATCGCTTATTTCCATATTGTTTCTGTATCTACAACCAAAGTTACTGTAGTTTAGAAACTGAACAGGAACTTTTTTTAAAGAACCTAAATACAAGAACTATAACTAGTAATCTTGCTGCTCACTGCTAGCAGCACAAAAAGTATCTTTAAATTATTTTTAAGACAAATTTAATTGGAAGAAAACGGACTATAGACCTTTGAAAAACATGGTACCATAAGTCTAGAAACCTGAGACACCACACATTTTGGGTATTAAGGCAGAGATCTTGAAATGTTCTCCCCAAAATACAGGGATACTTTTAGAAAGATGGAGGAGATGTTGATTCTAAGTGAAGGGATTTATGGTGGAACAATGGTAAAAAAGTGTATGCCTGAATTCTAGCCACTAGGAAGAGGAAGTTTTATATGTGGTAGCTTCCTGTTTCAACAAAGTATTCTTTCTAACTAGATATGAATCTTATTTGGTTTGACTTTGGAAAACTTCAAATGACTGTCAAAGTCTTCTAGATTTCTACATACTTGGGGAAAATTCTGTACACGTTGCCCTAGTTATTTCTCTGTTGTATACTAATTTCCATTTGAGAGTTATTTTACTTAGTGACTCACCAGGTCAGAGTCATTTTATGGTACTCCTCATAGGTTTGTTGGTAGTATTGTCTGCTATCTTTCATCAGCTCAAATGGGGTTAATCTGGGTTAATCTGGGATTAAGTCCAATATAAAAGACATGGCTAACAGAAGTTTAAAGACACCAAAAAGATCATCTAGTATTATTTTCTTACTTTAAAGATGGGTAAATGGAAGGGCATAATATTAAATGAAGTGCCCAAGTTCACACAGATGTTTTGTGATATATAGCCAATAAAATAAAGTAGTCATCAGTCCCCATCCAGTGTTCTTTTCACAACATAAAGTATGAAATAGTAGGAAAGCATACCTCTAAGACAGTGATTCCCAAAGTGGGTGCTACTGCCCCATTTTGGGTGCTGCAATGATCGAGGGGGGTGGTGATGGCCACAGGTGCATTTATCTTTCCTATTAATTGCTATTAAAATTTTAAAAAAAATTTCCAGGGGGCTAAGTAATGTTTTTTTCTGGAAAGGGAGCAGTAGGCCAAAAAAGTTTGGTAACCACTGCTCTAAGGTTTTTCAGGAAAACTACTTATGAATAAAATTAACCAAGGAAATATGTATATGATTTATTGTTATATATGCAGAGGGGCTTATGAACAAGTTTATTAAATCATTTAATATATAATTATAGATTTCAATAATTTAATACATAATTATAGATTTCAATAATTTCCAAGCACTAATCTTATTAAGTGGCTATTATAAATATATATTCTAAATACAGTCATTAAAACCAATAATTTTCTGTAGTACTACAAATTTCTCTAGGATCTTTGGCTATTTAGCTGTCTCTCAAAGACTGTATCAATGAGAAGGAAAGTTATGCTCTTCATATCAGGATCTTAGGGAATGACTGTCTTCCTTTTGGTAGAAACTGTCTGTTAACTATTATGACATATGTTGCCTCTGCCAAATCAAATTCTGAAATAGCATTTTCCTGAAAGTAAGGATGAGAAGTAAATAGGCATGTGAATAATGGGTCATCAAAGAGATCGTAGGGAAGTGGGAAGAGTTTGTAACAGCCTGAGCAAGGCATACTCATTCACTAAATAAATTATATGTCAGATGTTTTTTAAACTATGGCTATGAAAATGACCCGAGAGAGTATTCTACCTTAAGTGAGCAATAAAAGTTGAGAACATACTAGCATATATGGAAACTGAACTGCTAAAAAGAAGATATGTCATGTGGTATTTGGAAATAGCTGACAAAAATAAGCTTTAAGAAAGAAGGTGCCCATCCTGAACTGTGCATGGCTACTAGTGAAACTCATCCAAGATGTGAGTTAGAAGAGGGGAAAAAGTTAAACTTCAACTAAGTATAGAAGTTGAATATGACTCTATTACCAGCATTCTTAGTTCAATTTTGATGTTTGGATCAACTGAGGCACTCAAGTTATGAAGAAGTTAATGGAAAGAAACTCCTTTACCTTAACATAACAAGGATAGGTCACACTGAGGCAGCACTTAGATTTTCTGGACACACGTCTCTTTATCTATTTATGGTAGAGTATTTACAAAAGAAGGAAGGAAGGAAGGAAGGAATGAATGAAGGAAGGAAAGAAGAAATGAAAGAAGGAAGGAAGGATATAATGTATTCCATTATGATTCCTTTGAAATTGTGGTATGTCATTGTAGCATACTTACTCTTATTTAATGTGGCCAAATCAAGTTGCCTTTATCCTGCTTTTTACTTGGAAATGGAGTGGTGGTGAAAGTGGAAGTATAGAATAAGAAAAAATAATGAGTGACTGTAAGAACCTAAAAGAATCTTTGAGGTTGCATGTTCCAACTCATTTTATAGAAGAGGAAACTCTCAAAACCAAATTAAGGAGGAGAATAATGAAGGAAATGATGAAAATGATTTTTTTCATTATTGTGATTACTGGGAAAGGGTTAGACTAGTCTAAATTCTGAGAGTAAGTTATTATTTTAAGACTTGGTAAATAGTATTTACACAATTGCTTGCTATCTCATTGTTGGCTGTATTTTTTTAAGTCTAAGAAGTAAAAAATAATTCTTTTTAACCTTTCCTCATTTTTTATAACTATAAAAATGAATAGATAGGTACCTCTGATGGCTGAAAGTAGGCAATAATTAGTAGGTTGATGATAAAACATAAAATAAGGAAACCATAACTTGATAAGAAAAGTATTTGGCTGCCAAACTATTAAATCAAGCAAAAAAATTTGGGGTCAGTTTAATCAAAATGTTCCTCCTTTTAAGTTTCTAGTTGCTGTTTCTACTTAACCAAAGAATAGAACTTTCACATGAATAATTGAATCTCTCTTTTCCCCTGAAGCTTTTATATTTTACTGTAGAATTTATAAGTGAGATCTTAATCATGCAAAAGAAATAGGTGCCTTTTTCTGGGACTTGAGCACAGGTGAGTTTCACCTACATGAAAATTAGCTTTACACTGAGTAAATTTATGTCCTATAGCCACAGGCTAGATCCTTAATTTTAACTGGTTTTACAAGCTATTTGAGACTTACTTAGAAAGTGTAACAAAATCAACACAATTCATCACCATTCCTAGAAAAGCAGCACAAAATAGAATGGAAAAAAAAGGTAGTGTACACTTGTCCTGTGGTTGGTTATGTCAGTAGCATCATCTTCACAAAGACTACTCATTATAAAAGCCATATTTAACCGCTGAGCTTTCTAAAAAAGGTTTCCTTTAAATTAAAGATTAAAGTCATATTAAAGAACATTTCCTTCCTTCCTTCTTCCCTCCCTACCTACCTCCCTCCCACTCTCTGTCTCTATCTATCTGTTTATCTCTCTCCCTTTCACTTTGCAGGAATTTATTTTGTATCACTATTCATATTTGTAAAATAGGATAGCTAAGCGGTTTAGTGGATTAAGTACTTAGATTACCTGGATTCTGGAATTCAAATCTGGCCCAAGATACTTACTAGCTATATGATCCTGGACAAGTCACTTAACACTGTTTACTTCAGGTTCCTTATATATAAAATTAGTTAGAAATGTTAACAGTAAGCTAAACTATTCAAGTATCTTTTTCATGAAAATCCAAATTTGGATCACAAAGATTTGGACATGACTGATAATGATAGAACAACAACAACATATTTGTAATGGTTTTGTTTTTCCTGGGTTTATTTTTAGGTACTAGTCTAAATGTCATAGAATTTAAGAACTGGAAGGGACACTGGAAAAATTTATTTTAATTTTCACTTTCTATATATCAGGAAACTATGGCCCAAAGAGAGGATATGTAATTTTCCCAGTATCTTACTGATAGTGGCAGAACCAGGACAATAACCCAGGTCATTGAACTCATGACAAAGATGGCTATTTGCTGCCACTGAATAAACTGATAGTGCCTGATTGCGTATTGAAGCATACCATTCTTTACTTTTTTTTTCCCATTAATTTTTCTCCAGTGTAAGTGAGATGGGTCTTCTTTTGCAATATGAGTAACATGGAAATCTATATTGTAGGATAACACATGTTTAATCTATATCGTATTACCTGCTGTCTCAGGAAAGGGGAAGGGGTGGGAGAGAACATGGATTGCGAAATGCCAGAAAACAACTATGTAAAATTGTATGGACATAAAAAAAATGAAATAAATTTAAATAAAAAGAAAATGCAGATCTTCAAACTTCTTTTTGAAAGCTCTTCCTACTAAACCATGGAATCATATACATAGTAAATATAGGGTGAAGATGGAGTGCATATATCAATTAAAGTTAACAACTTTTATTACATGTCTATTATATTCCAAGCAGTTTTAAGTCTAAATTACTCTGAGCTCTTTGATATGAGAGGAAAACAATTAAAAAATTCCTGATTCCCTTTCTTTTTCCACCTTCCTGCTGATAAGCTCAAAGCCAAGTTCATTTCTTAGCTATTTCTACTTCTTCTCTTGGTGTCTCAAGTAAAATTAGACCTCCCTGTAGTAACCCGGAAGTTTGGAGCTCAAAATTCTATACCTAGCTACATCACTGACTTGTTCCATGACCTCAGCCAAGCCTTTCAACTTTCTTCATCTTGGTCTTTCTTTCTGTAATGTGGCTATAAATAATACATGCCATCCAGTTACCTTATAGGGGTCACCAATGCATTAATAAGGTAATTATTTATAAAGCACTTTGAGATCCTTGAATGAAATATGTTATTAAAATATCACCACACTCAAAATATCATCTGACAAGGGGACTTAGATGAGAAAACTATTGCTCTCTGAGTTGAAAATATGCCTGGCAGGGAAAATAATTTTCTTTGAGAAAATACCTTTCATATAAGGGTCTCAAAACCTCATTAATTTTTGTTTAAGGTGCCCATGAGTGTGTGGTTTGTAGAATATAGGTAAGGATCCCTGAGAATATCATTCTATTGTTCACTCCTTTAAATCTAACAGTTAGGACTGCTTGCTTCTGGGAAACAGGATGGAATTCTACATTAAGAGAGGAATATTTGTAATGCTTAATTAATTGGTATTAATTGGACCAACAGTAACTCAAATAAGGATTGCAAAAAAAAAAAAAGTAGCTTGTAAGTCTCTGACTAGTTCTCTAACTAGATCTATCCCTGAATAGGGTAGAATGATATTCAATTAGTGTATCATTTTTTTGCATGTAAATAAATAGAACCCTAAAGTCTGAAAGTATATGTTATTTAGCATAGTTTGACTAGTCTCCCCTGCAACCTGGTTTATGTTATTCATTTCCGTAGCAAACCATTTTTCACAGTACAAAGGGTAACTATAACTCTGACTGTTGGAATTATTATAAATTCTGTTTCAAGACCAAGCTAATGAAAATTCAATGATTCTTTGTCCTCCATTGTAGCCTTCTGTTAAAGCCAGTGGTCTGTTTTTCTCCTTTATATTGGAAAGAGATAAGCCCTGGGTAGCAATGCCCCAAAACAGTAATGGCCTTTTAAAAATATTGGGTAGCTATATTTCATTGATTTGCTTTGTAATATTATAGTTTTAAGTATTTAAAAACATTATTCTGAAAGTCTAAAGTTAATTAAAGTTTGAGAACACATTTGAACTCAGATCTTCCTGACCCAAACCTAGTTCTTCATTGTGCTACTTGGTTGCAAAAATGTGAATAAAAAAATAAAATAAAATAAAGGAGTAAAAGGTGTGGGTGGCATTATTAAGCAGCATTTTTCCTGGAGGGAGAGGGGGAAGGATCTTTGGTGATGCAAGCTCAATATCAGTAAGGTGTGCAATGTGGTAGCAGAAAAGCTAATTTAATATTCGCATATCTTTTAGGAGTAGGGAAATGATAATTCCAGTCTATTGTGACCTCATTGGACCTCATAAAGTGTATTGTGTTTTGTTTCTGGACACTAAAGTTTAATGCCATCAGTAAGCTGGGGAATGTATCCAGAGGATTTCAGACACAATAGTGAGAGTCAACTTCCTTTCATAGAAAAGTAAGTTAATGGAACTGGGGATATTTAGCTTGATTATGACAACATTCAGTGGAGATAATGTCAGATTTCACCCTTCCTGGAAAGATTTGAGTAAATGCAAGTTGACCACTGCTTAGTTGTTAAACATCGAGTTTTCTGCCAGTGGATGAGTGACATGGGAGAGGTCAAGGAGGCGACTTGCAGGATGTGGAAGGATAGATGTGAGGGTTATTATCTCTATTCCTGGAGTAGCTAAAGACAAGATGGAGATCTGACAGATATCAAAGTATTAAAAAGATTTAGAAGAAAAAAATTACATAAAGGAAGAGAAACAAGGTGAAAGGTAAGCCATAGAAGATATGGAAAATTTCTTAGTATAGTAATAATCTCCTCTGCATTTCTCAATGCATTCTAGGAAATATTTAACTGTTCTGTATCCATATTGACTATAAGTTTGTACTGATGAAGTTGGATACCAAGTCTGGGGGAGGACAGAGAAGTTTAACAGAAGTGAGGGACTGGTACAAGCAGATGATGAACAAAGAATTTAGATGAGAAGGCAAAGGTTTTCAATAGTCAATAACATTTACATAGTGAGAGTTGAGAAGTAGCAAAATTGAAAGAGGAAATAAGATTTTAGGAGTTAAGACCATCAAAGATCTAAAATCCAGTTGGCATGACACTAGCAAATCAATCACACATAAATGAAGTTCATCTACATAATCAACTATTTGTGCATCTGCCATCATTTATACTTCTAGGGGGAAAAAACAGACCTAAGACTCAGAACTACATGAATAGGGAGAATGGCTATAGTTTAAGGAAATGATTTGTTAGAAACAAAGATAAATTATAGATTATTATAGATATAGGTAGAGATTATATTGATAAAGAGTCCTTAGATATATGCAATCTGGACATAATGCCTTTATCCAAGCTAATAAATTACCAGAAAAGAGAATAATTTCAAAGATCATCCCATTTTACTAAGTATTAAGCAAATGCTTACTACTATAACTGTTTTTAAAAAGATTACTCTAGCATCTTGAAGATTCTTTGATAGTGTCAATATGTGAATTTCAGCAAATACTGCAATGTAATTGATGATTTTACTGTGGGTCAGAAAAAGAAGTTCCTTCTAGGGGACTAAAGGTAGCAAAGATGAATCTTGGTCTACAGATTGTGTTAATTTCAAGCCCTGTTAAATATTTGAAATAATAAATGTATATCTTATTCAGGAATAAAATTACAACATCATTAACTGCTTCAGTAACAGTGAATAAATTACCCTTTGACACAAAATTTGCATTCATATAGCTGTGAAGGAGAAGCTAGAATAAAAAGAAGCCCACAATCTTCAGCACATTTACATGTCTCTTTTTTGTATCACTGTTTCTGTCGTTATGTATCTATTTATCTGGATGTCCATGTGGCCATGGGTACAAAATCACGTCTAACTTTTAATAAATTATTCTTGTTTAGTCTTTCCCTTTGTGAGAAATCTCCCCACCCTTCTACCCAATTCTTCATTTTTCCTTTTGGCAGGCATGCTTATATCAGTATATGCCATCATTGGTGAATTTAAATGCACCTATACCCTGAGAATGCTTTTGTTCTTGGAAAGGACATATTAAGTAGACTTAGGTTTTGAAATAAAAGGAACTAAGATATTTAGTTTATGGAAGTAGAACACTAGAAGTATATAACTCTTCTTAACTTTTAGAAGTCTTCAGATGTGGAAAAGACATTTAATACAAATTATCTGCCATCAGAAAGAACTGGAAATAGAGTAGGAGTTACTGAGAGGTAGGTTTCTATTTGATAGAAAGGAAAACAAAACAAAAGATAATACTAATTAAAAGTATACAAAATGACATAGATTATCTTGGAAAGTAGGGACTTCAATGGAGGCTTTTAAATAGAGACTGTATTATCATTTGTAAAGGGATAGTATAGATGAGATTAATTTTTAGATGGTCAAGGGAACTAAACTCTAAAGTTCTGTCTAGCTCCTAGATTCTGTAACTTGAAATAAAATCGAATCTTTTTGTTGATATAATTTATGTATTACCTAGGTTGTTTGCTTAGGTTTTTACAATTTTTTATACAGAATTTCCCCACCCTGGATTCTTATCTGTTGTCCACCCCCCTTTCACAAATCCCATGCTTACATTTCCTACCATGTGTCTCTGAGACCTATTACCTTAGATTCTGTAATAAAGATTGGCAATTGCTATTCCCTGCTTCAGCTAACTTTTCTTGACTTGACTTATTCCCCCTTCCCTTTTACTTAGCATGCTTTTAAGATACATCCTGTCAAGCCAACCTCTACCTTCTGAAATTTATTGGCTAACCTTCTACAATTTTCTCTATTTTTGGCATGATTCTCTATTATTTTTTTCTTCTCTGTCTCTCATCCTCTCTAATTGCTAACTATGTTTGGCAATTCATCACAAGTATCCTATTTTCTTCAATAATTAGAAGGAAGTGATTTGATGATTACCCAAGAAGTGGGAATTGTTTTTGCTTTTGCTCTTGGTGGGCCACATAGCTCACCTTAACTCCTCCTGGCCAAAAGCCTTTGAATTCTATTAAAATAAACAGAGCACAGAGTTACATGCCGGCAGCTGCATTTCCTTCCTTCCCCAACAAAGGGGGAAAAAGTAACAACAAAAAACAATCTCTTTCAACTTTCACAAAATAAAGAGATAAAAGGGCATCAAATGCATTAAAAAATGTGCCCATTGGCAACCAACGAGCCTCATGATTCTTTCTCTAAGGAGATGCCTTTGAGTTGCTACTTTCTTTTCATCTTCTTTGCCCACCTTCTCACCCTTTATTTATCCTTCCTTCCAGGCCCTAACCTACATCTTCTGGCCTACCCTCCCTCTGTAGTTATAGTGAGGTTAAAGTAAAAAAAAAAACATTCCTGGTCAGGGTGCTTCAGAGATTAAAGGAGCCTGGAAACTGTAGTTATTAGGCTTTGTGAAACTATCACATCTTTCATCTGGGAATTGACCAACAATTTATGAGTGCTTTCCAAAGCCTGCTTTCAAACTCACTTCTTACGTTGAACCTAAATCATTTCTTCCTTAGTCATGCATCAGGACAGTAAAAAGGAATGCAATAGAAATTAAAAAGCAACAATAAAAACCTTTCTAATCATGAAGTTGCTGTTCCCATCTCTCCTTCATTCTTCATTGATTAGAAGCAAATGAAGCAAATAGTGGAAACCTGGTTATCATACACAAAGTCTTCATTATGAACCAAGAATGAATTCTGAAAAAGGAAGCATACCTCCAACATCTGACAATGAAAGAGATAGAGCAGTACAAGGGAAAGCAGAAAAATCCATTTTAAAAACAGTGCCCAATGTTTCAGAGAAAAGAAATTAAAAAGAGATATAGATATATATAATACATACATAAATGCAGAAATATACATATGAATGCATACATACATATATAATACATATGTGGGTATAAATGTATATATGTTACATATTTATGCACACACATATAGAAATCTACTATTGTATGGATATCTAGGATCTAGTGATTGGATTATTGTGGATTTTTCAATATCTTCTGTATTTATATACACATGTATATTTGTATGTAATAGTACATATATAGCACCCATGTACATGTGTATATATACATATGTATAGTAGATGCAAATTTGTAGATGTCTTTATTAAATCTGATACATATATGTGTGTATGTATATACATATATATCTTATACATCCTGCTCACATCAAAGAAGGCACTGTGTCCTATGAGTAAAGCAGAATTACATTAGCTCAAAAGGAATCTGAAACATGAAGACTTAGAGACATCTCTATCCCAAATGTCAAATGGACTGTTTGTGGTCAACCTGTGGTAGAACCTTCCAAACTCATGTTGGTCTAATCAGCCATATTCAGAAACATTATTCATTGACTCAAACATAGATTAGTCATTTTGGTCTTCTTCGAGTACCAATGACAAAATCAACCAACCTTTTTTATGTATTTGAGTACAATAGAGCAGAAATTTAAAAAAAAACTCATTTATCCAAACACAGTGACTATCAAATGTGCTTTCATTCTTATGTATAGTTGAAGAGGTGTCACATACCTAGTCACGGGAACAAAATAGCTGTTTCTTTTCAGAGTTAAGGAGTTAACTTGGAAGAATAGACCTGCAGCTGAATTCTAAATCCTAGTCCAATGATTGAGAGCCTATGGTACACATACCAAAGATGGCACACATTTCACTCTCTGTGGGCAAGTGCATTGCTCTCCACCACCAGCGTTCATTACTAGAAAGGCAGAGGGACTCAGGTGAAACTCTGCTTTCCCTCTCCACTCTGCCTGAAGGCATTTTTTTATATCATTTGCCCTTTTATCCAGCAGCCCAATGGGAGCACACAGTGGGTGAGGTGGGTAGCTCACAGGTGGCAGAACTGGAGGAGAGCAGAGTGCTTTGGACCACTCCCCTTCCCCTCTTCACCTGCACTGATGTTAATTTTTTTTTTCACTTCACCCATCCCACTGTCCAGCAGCCCAATGGAAATGTTTCTTCCTTTCCTATTTGGGGCAAAAGATGGGGCAGGGCACATCTGGCACTCATTTGAAGGGGCAGGGTATGGCTCCAAGTCTCCAAAAGGCTTGTCATCACTGCCCTAGTATTTCTCTCCCATAAACTTATATCCTTTATTTGACAAGTATAGATCCCCATACAGTGCCCTAATGGTAGAGGCATTGATCCTTACCTTAATGTATCAAAAGAAGGACTTTCTCAAGATATCAGGCCAATGATTCATAAACATCCCCCTATTGCCTGGCAAGGACACCCATCTCTTAGGTCTAGGTGTGCCTATGTTGACTATATTCTCTTCAATCATTTTTTTCTGCTATCTTTGTGCCACTTTACTTAAGAAATGAATGAATTCTAAATTTATCTAGAGCACCCTCTATGGTATGTACTATAGTTGAAACCAATCACGTAAGAGTGGTGCTATTTTCTAGAGATTACACATTAACTGGGGAAAGATGATATTTATAACTTAAAAGGGAAATAACACTTCCAAGCCTCATGTGTATGCTCTATGTTTCAAATGACAAAATTTATTTTTTTCCTTATTTTTCCATGGTTTCATGATTGATAATTCCCCCTTCCACTCTGTCCTCTCCCCACTGGAAGCTGACAAGCAGTTCCACTGGGTTATACATGTATCATTGTTCAAAACCTATTTCCATGTTATTCATATTTGCAGTAGAGTGATCTTTTAACATCAAAACCCTAATCACATCCCCACTGAAATATGTGATCAATCCTATGTCTTTCTTCTGCATTTCTACTCCCACCATTCTTTCTCTGGATGTGGATAGTGTTCTTTCTCTTAAGACCCTCAGAATTTTTCTGGATCATTGAATTGCTATTAGTAGAGAAGTCCATTACATTCGATTGTACCACAGTGTATCCATCTCTATGTACAATTTTCTCCTGGTTTTGCTTCTTTCTCTCTACATCAATTCCTGGAAGTCTTTTCAGTTCACATGGAATTCTTCCAGTTCAAATGACAAAATTTAAAACAAATAAAAGTTAAAATTAAGTGGTCTTGGCCAGGAAGTCCTTTCATGACACATTAAAAAAATAGACTCATTAGATTTAGTCTGGGGATTGTACATGCAAACCAAACTGACCATTTAACTGAAATTGATTCATTAGGGACTAATATTTGTCTACACTGGCTATCTAGTTAATCACTTCTGAATGGTTTGAAATTAGGAACACATACACCTCAATGTGGGTACTGCAATGGTAAGACACAACACTTGTGCCCAAGTGAGGAAGTAAGATTGCACTAAGTGGCACAGTCCAGCAAAGGACTGTGGGGATGGAAGGGGAGATAAAGATAATAATTTCTAGATCACTGTGGGCAGTAATTGGATCTCTAAATTGGTACGTAGGCACAATCTCAATTGATCCACCTTAGTTACAACTTTACCATACAATAATCAAAATGATCAGTTATTTATTCAAATGTTAGTATGAATTAGTCTATCACTTTGTGTTTCTCCTAGTTGAAAGGTAATGTTAATATAATCAGTATTTTTATATTTCCAAATTTGGAGAGTTCTCTCTTGCAGGGTAATTAAGGTCTTGGTTAAGAGAGAGGAATAGATGGGGCATTCAATGTGATGGAAAGGATATAACAAATGTATAGGAGCCTGGAATATTTAAGTTATGTTCTGGGAAGAGTGGGTAGAATATTCATGCTTAAGTGAAGGGTGCAGATTACATCTGAGAAGCAGATAAGACAAGAGAAGTGGGTTGGGGCTTTGGGTGTCAGGCTCAAGAATAGAAAAAAAAACCTAAGCTTGGGTTTTAGGTATTAGGTTTAGAGGTTGGTCTGGAGTATTAACTGAAGAGGGTTTTTGAGTTAGAGGATATAATATGAAGTAGTGCTGACAACCTGGCATTTGTACAATGAAATCAAGGGTAATGAAACCAGTGGCAATGGGTTCTATAAGTAGAGGGCACATGGTGCATTTTATTTAGGCTAATACTTTTGGTTTCCCCCTATTGTTAAGATAATAGTTAGCATTTACATAGCACATCAAGATTTTCAAAAGCACTTCCCAAATGGCATCTCAATTTATCATTACACCAATCTTACAAGGTAGGTGATATTATTATCCCTAAATTACAGAAGTTAAGTGACTCACCTTGGGTTACACATATAGTAAATGTTTGAGATAGGATTTGAACTCAACTTCCTAACTCCAGCTCCCGCGCTTTATCTACTGTTCTACCTACCTCTGCCTCTGGTAAAATATAGACCTATAGGTGAATTTGTTTTAACAAAATAGGATAATTATACCAAGCTTATTTTGATTGAATGATTTACTGATTTTGATATGTGTTTTTTTAATCAACAATTGTACAGTAAAAATCACATCTACTACATGAAAAAAATGTGAGTGTGCATTTGAGGGCTTTGTACACCCAGGAGAGTATGTAAAATCAGATTCAGCTAGGAAGTAACAGAGAATGTCAGCCAAATATGCTGAAAGCAAATGTTCTTACCTAAGAAAGTGCAATATGTGCCAATAACAGTACATCTGCTAATTAAAGAAGGCTGCTAATAAAAAAAAAGTATGCAAAGTTAGTAAGGGATGCTAGAAAGCCAAATGATGTATTTTTCATCTCTTAAAAAGGGGATATGTATATATATATGTTCATATACATATATATATAGTAATTTTAATGCAATCTATTGTACCAACTTCATACAGGTAGAAATTAATGCCTGGACTTATGAGTCAAAAGGTTTCTAGCAGTGCTACTTATTGACTGAGTGAAGCTGACCAACCCAAATAACCCCTGTCTGCTTCAGTTTGTTGTTCTTTAATCATTCAATTGTGTCCTACTCCTCAAGGTACCTTGGATCATATTGTCCATGGTTTTGTTTGTTTGCTTGTTTTCTGTAAAGATATTGCAGTGATTTGCCATTTCCTTTTCTAGTGGATTAAAGCAAACACAGATTAAGTGACATGCCTAGGGTCACATAGTTGTCTGAGGTCATATTTGAATTCAAGTCTTTCTGATCCCAAGCCCAGTATTCTAATTCCAGAGCCATTTCACTGCCTCAAACATCAGTTTGCTCATCTGTAAAATGGAGAAGTTAGAGAACTCGACTAGAAAACCTTTAAAATCACTCCTTCCCTTCAGTTCAAAAACATGGATAAGTAATTTCAGAGTAATATTTTGTATTCAAGAGGAAAGATATGACATATTTACTTTTATTAATAAGGAAAGAAAAAATCTATAATGGTAAAAATTGGAGAGATTTTAAAGTTCTTACTACATTCTCAGATCCTAAAAACATGGATGGAAAATCATAATTTGGATATTAATTTCAAAATTATATTTGAAAACAGTTTTGTGAATGTTGTATTTAAATTTATAGTTAATTTTATTTTAATATTTTTATTTTTTTAATTCTTATGTTTTATATTTTTGGTGAAAATATATCTTCTCTTCTTCCTAACTGCCTCACCTTAAAAAAAAGAAAGAAAAAATAAAATCATCACAAATATTTTGCATGATCAAACAAAAAATTGTTCATGTCCAAAATTTTCATGTTCAATTTCTACCCTAAAGCTACCATTTCTCTTTGTGGATACAGGTAGTATATTTCCTCATGAACCTTCAAGAATTGTTTTGGGTCTTCATGTCACTTAGATTTCTAAAGTTATTATTTTTGTTTAACAGACTGTCAATATGTAAATTATTCATCTGCTTCTGATCATTTTGCTTTGCATTGGTTCTTACTCTCTTCTAGCTGTCTCTGAAAGTGTTCCCTTCATAAGTTTATGCAATGAAATAGCATAAAATTACACTTACATGCTATAAGTTATTCAGCCTCTTCCCCCTGGGTTGGAACCCTGTTAATTTCCAATTCTTTGTCAATAGCAAAAGTTAATTCTTTGTACAAAGAGGTCATTTTCCTCTTTATTTGATCTCTTTGAGGTTTAGCTCTAATAGTGGTATTAGTTAGTCAAGGAGTTTGCACAGTTTAATAATTTTAATTGAAAGAATCATCCAAGTCTAATTCCTTATTCTTTTTTTTTTCTCTCCAGCTCCCTACTTTTCAAACCCCTGGACTCAGCTGTCATTTTTATTTTGACAACTTTACAAAGCCATATCTCTAGACTCTGTCTAGTTCCATATTGTCTGCTAGTTCTTCCAAAAAGCCAATTGTTAGGTGATAATCTCTTCAAATTCCAAAGATACAAAATTAGTTAAATCAAGCATCACCTTTGTTATTTAGAAATTCCAGACTGAATTTAGAGCTCAAACTCTGGGTTCTAAGGTCCTTTACTCTTCATTTGTTTAGATATTTTCATGTCTTTTAAATTTGTAAAACTAAGTAAATACAGGAAAAGAGGGGGATTTTGAGTTTTGGAGTCAGAGGAAGCATCTGAATAAAAATGGATTTTAGGACAAATCATATTTTTTAGGCATTAGTTTCCTCTAAAAAAAATGAAGGGGTTGAAAGCTGACCTCTAAGATCCTTTATACCTAACCTAAATAAAATAAATAAAGTACTATAAACTGGACTATATTATTATTCAAAAAAGATAATCAAGGAAATGACTATTAAATATTTGTGGATATTTTGCCTTTATCTCACATTTTTGAGAATGCTCTCTGCACTTATTGATGTATACTTCACAAAAAATGAGAAGAGAAAAACCAGATGCTCATGACTTGTGATCCGTCACTCATTAGGAAAGAATGATGTCCTTCCTTCACTACTGATTTTCAGTGAAGTTAGACCAGAATTATTTTTACTATATTCAGTTCTTTCCTCCTAATAACAGATGAAATTGGTATAATCAAATACATTAAATGAATGAGTGGCATTTTTGAGTGTCCCGTGACACTGGCCTTCATTCTAAATTTTTTCCAGATTACATGTCTATACAATAGTTAATAATTATATTCTGATATTTTGTAGTCTATATCCTCTCCTTCCCTTCTACTCCACTCTCCCCAAGGCAGCAGGCAATATACTTCAATAAGAACACAAAGCATTCTCAAAAATCTGAGATAAAGGCAAAAATATCAACAAATGTTTAATAGCCATCTCCTTGATTGTCTTTTTTGAATAATAACATAGTCTGGTTTATAGCATCCATTTCATTTTCTTTATATTTTCCCTTCCTTACATATCCAAGGGAATTGTTTACTATCAGTACTATGATATTTATCACAGATATCCTTTGATGTATGATTAGATCCTTCTATTCATCCATCCTGTTCATCCTTTGTATTATTTCAGTTCCTTATAGGGTACTTAAAAGTTAGGGTATACATTTAGTATTTCCATTTTTTAACTAAAATTCAGGGTTTCCCATGCTAAGTGAAGCTTTAAAGCTTTAAAGCTTAAGCTTTTACAAAGGCAGCTAGATGGCACAGTAGTTAGACCACTGGGTCTGGAATTAAGAATGCATCTTCTCAAGTTCAAATCTAACCTCAGGCACTTACTAGCTGTGTGATTCTGCATAAAGCACTTAAGCTGGCTGTCTTTTTCATTTATAAAATGAACTAGAGAAGAAAATAGCAAACCACTCCAGTAACTTTTTCCAAAAGAACCCCAAATCAATAGAGAAGAGTTGGGTATGACTGAAAGCTATTGAATTTAAAATCTCACTAAGACTTTTGGGGCATCCTGTAGATACTTATTGAAATAATGACAAATCAATTTCTTTTTAATTTGTTGTTTATCTGTTTTGTTGAGTTCTACTTTTTTATTTTATCTACAACTCAAACACAACATAATCACCTCCTTATATGTTTCTCCATCTTAACTCTGTAATTTTAAAAATGGCCCTCCTCCTCACAAAGAACTCCCTGACGTGATGACGTCCCGTTTTGTCCAGTTCAGCACTCTCACAATTATTGCCTGAGCTTTAATCTTCATTATTTCCCATATATTTGTCCATTCTCTTCTGCTGGCAGATATTTTTGTGTCTTCTCTATTTGACACCTTCCTTTATGTTATTAAATATCTATATCTATGGATATAGATATATCCTCCATCCTGCCTCTTTCACCATCATATGTTTCCCCTCAACACAAAGCAAAATCAATTTACTGCATCTTCACATAGCAACCACACACACACACACACACACACACACACACACACACATACACACATACACACACGTATATCCAAATAAGAACAAATTTGCAACTAGAAAGAGTGAGTGGTTACCACCTACTCAGTATTTCATTGGCACTGGAAAAAGCCCTATAACCCTAAAAAACTTTCAAGAGTTCAAGCATAACAATAGATGAAATTTTACTGTTAAATGTTCATTTTTTTGGCTTAAGCCCCCAAATTTTCTTTTTGTTCTTATTGAAGATGCACATACATCAATAGAGATAAATGACACATTAGTACATTAGATGTTGAAAATAATTTATATTTCAGTATTTATCAAGTTTTTCATCTATTTTTCTAAAACAAAAGATTTTTACAAGGAAAAATAGAATGCGTGGGGCAAACAGGAGACTAGGGTGGAATGAAATTAAGAATGAAGAGGATACCACAAAAAGAAAAAAAGGCTTTTATATATAAATGATTTCACCAGAGTTTATTATACAAGTTGGAGAAAGTAGTTTCTTAAATTCCTTTCACTCATATTATAACTTTCCTTTAATGATGCTTCCTTGATTCATTCTCTATTTAGTTCCATTAGATTTATTTCTCTTGGTAGTAGAAGGTTGAAATAGTTTCTGAACTTTAGGAATCATACTTTTGCTTCCTATAGCATTATCAAAGTAATGTTGGTGCTATTTTTGCAAAATCAGAATCTTTAAACACAAATGCATATTTTTCAAATGTAACTAACATGCCATACTAGTAAATAAAATTCAGAGGACAAGTAAACATTAAAAAATAGTAATGGAATTCCACAAAAATCTAAAAACTGCATAAATTCATTGCTACCTTATGAATGACCTTTCTTCTGCCCTGACCTCACCAAAGAAAAGGAAGAATCCATACCTCTGTTTTTAATTAATTTACTTTTTCTTAGTCTAATGTTTATGGCATGCTCTCTCAAATCACTTTTAGAATGTTTTACTTTAATCTCCTTTTGATTGTTAGAAGGCCATTTGCTTATACCTTTAATATCTTTTTAATATATCCTTTACAGTTCCTGGCAAATGTCAAGAGACAACTTAGCGGTTTATAACAAAATGAAAGAAGAAAATAGATGCATATTAGTATGTAATAGATATCATATTTGATGCTTCCAAGAGAAGTCTAGACAAAGATGAACTCAGAGGATTAGATGCTTGAGCCCTAAATGTATTATCTCTATAGAATCTCAAATTGACACTGGAAACTTACATACTTATAGAACAACTTTATCTGTAGAAAGAATAACTGGCTCCCTATTCAATATGATTTCAGTGGCCTTATAGTAAGGAAATACTAGTGATTGATTAATTAATTACCACCTACCTTGAAGAAGATAAAAATTAGAGTATTTGACCATATCTTCAAAGGTCCATTTGTGAATGTGAAATAGAATTATTTTTAATTGGGCATAAGGATAGGATTAGTACTAATGGATGGAAGAGAAGCAAGTTCCATCTCAATATAACAGTGATAGCAATTTAACAATTGAATGGGTTCCAGTTTGATTAATATTCATCTGGTCACTTTTTTCAAGGATAAAATATGGATTTTTTCTAAAACTTTGAAATAAAAACATATGACCAGAAAAAAAGAGAAACTAGCCATGAGACAAGAACTATCTTATGAACCATTCCTTCTTTCCATATATTTACATGCCCCATCAAGGACATGCTAGAAGAAGGCTTGGAATATGTCAGGTAGATGCTCCTGTAAAAACTTTTATTATTTATCATGTAAAAAAAGTCAAACAAATAGACATGACAGAATATATTGGAATTTCTACTTTCAGAGATGAAGAGACCACATGGACAGAATTAAATTAGTTTTATGATATCAAATTCTAGTTTTATCATTTTCTCAGAGAAATAAACTATGATTCTAAAACTAGAGAACGACATAAGAATGAAAACATATGCAGAGAGAAAATTAAAGTTTTATGTTACAAAATGTATTTTGCTGGAAGGGTTTTGTTGGGAAAGGGAGGTAAAGAATATAAGGGAAATGAAGGGAACTGAAATGGAGAAATGAAAAAAAATGGAACTAATAACATCCATTTACTGGAAACCTACTTGTTCTATGTATGTCACTGTGTTTTAAATTCAGTATCTTCTATCCCAAAATAAAATAAAATTCTTCATGTATAATGAGCAAGAGCTTTAATAGTCTATAAGTGACTAATTTTATAACTGCTGAAAAAAATACAGGATGGAACAGAATTCTTCCAAGTTGATTAGTGTTCCTAACATAAGAATGTAGCATTAGCTTGACAATGATTGATATTCTTAGCCCATTATTTTTTGTAGAGCTTCTCCATTACCCAGTGTTCTCCATATTTCTTATCTTGGCTGAAACTGTTAAATCAAAAATTTTCCTTAGTAAAATCAACCACAACAGGTCCAAAGGGGGCATGTGAAAAGGGGGGGGGGAGAGACACAGAGAGAGAAACAAAGACAGAGACAGAGAGAGGCAGAGAGAGAGTGAGAAATAAAGCAATTATTCCAGTGGTTCTTCTCCTAAACCTTTACTTTCTCTGAATTTCCTATAAAACTATCATAACACCATACATTCTTTGTAAAAACTGGTCTAAGGATGGGCATCAAATTGAGGTAATGACTAATGCTTGGCAGTGACACAGGGAAGGAAGAATTAGTTTGAAGGAAAAGGAGGAATTTGTCTCCAGTTTATACTAAGGATGGTACCAAGGTTTATCTATATACAATCAACCTATACATAGTAAAAACTAGTTGATTTAAGGCTTTTTAATCTTTAAAGCATTAGATTAAGTAAGCAATTTTAATAATAACCAAATAATACTCTCATTATTACTAGAGAAGATTAGTGGAATGCAAGTGTTTACTTTATTTCCATACTCCATGAACACACTTTTAACTTAATGAAGTATTATTTTATGATTTTATTTACATTTCTAAATTTCTATTTATGTTTACTTTAAACTAATGTTAAAATATTGAGTGTGAGGGGAGTACCAAAATGGAAGAGTAACAAGAAGAATTATAATGAGCTCCCACTAAAGCACCTTCTAATAGATCTAGAAAATGAATCAGACTGTTGAACACTGATGGGAAAATACAAGATAAAGCAACATTGAGTCATTTTCTATCCAAAGTCAATATAGGGAAATAGACATGGAGGTCTGTGGACTGAGAGCAGTCCTCAAAATGGCTAAAAGCACCCCAGACTGGTTTCATTACAGCAGCCAAGGACATTAGGCGGTCCCAGATACATACTGGGAAACCAAGACAAGATCAAGTCCATTCCATTCTGGTAGCTCTGGTTTCCCTCACCTCATTTCACGTGGCATATCTGTATTAGACTGAGGAGAATTTCTCTCAAAGGAGTAGTATTTGATGGTCAGGAGCTACCATGAGATATAGATGATGTTCAAAAAGAGGGGCAGGTTCAGATGAAAGCAGCAATGCTATGGTTAAGATACCAAGAGCAGAGAGTGGCATTATTTGCAATCATCCCAGTCTGAGGGATTCAGAGATACAACCATGGCAAGAATTCTAGACTAAAAGGTAGTATGCATTTCTATCATTCTCAACCAGAAGTTTTCCATCTAACTGATCACTGCTGAGTCTGGTAACAGTCTTCTCTTGCTCAGACCCAAACTCAGGTCAGGAACTTGCAGAATTAAAACCAGGAAATAATAATCAGATTGTGCCCAAGATAAGATCACTTTGGAAAAACTGGAAGCTTTCTGTATAGATATGGTCTCTCTATTCTGTATACATGGCACTACATCCTCCATCTCCATACCTTCACAATGGTCATGTACTATGCCTTGAATTTATTCCCTCACAGTTTTCTTCCTATACACTCACTTTCATGAGACTCAACTAAAACATCATCTTTCAAATGATGTCTTTTCTCATCACCTAAAATTTCTCATTTTTTCCTGTCCTAACTACCTTGGTCTTAACTAATTATATTTATTTTGCATTTTATTTCTACACCTAATCCTGTAAGACAGAACTTGGAACAATGGCATTTGGAAGTTAGGTGTTTAGACTTGGTAAAAAGGAAGGGGGGGGGAGGATATTTCTAATAATTAGAAAGGTCCACTTAACAGGGGCTTAATGTGTTGCCTCAGAACTTAGTAAACTCCACATTACAAAGTATTTCCATCCTAAATATTAAGAGCAGTTGTTGTAGTCAAGAATTTTATTTAGAAAGTGGAGGATAATGGTAATCATCTTACAAGGCACCTCAAGAAGGTCACTTAAGAGCTAAATTCTTCATGTACTTTATCTGAAAAATGGTTGAAATGCCTGCCTCAAAGATCATCATAACTATGAAATGAGCTAATGAATTACACAAAGTTTTATCAAATCATATTAAGAATTATTATGGAAGACAAAATTCCCCAAATATTCATAATATCACAAAAATACTTAAAAGAAGAAAGTCGCTAATCACTATCATTTAAACTTAATCATAGGTTCGAAAAGAGAGTTGAAAGGGGATTGATAGGCCATTTGCTTCCATTTGAAAAATGAGGAATTTGAGGCACAGTGAGGTCAAGTGACTCATCCTAGGCCCCAGAAGAATTATTATATATTAGATTCAAAATCTTATATTTTGTTTCCATTTATCATTCTTTATAGATTAACATGACATCTCTGAAAGCTTTCAAACACATTCCCTTTTGTAACTTTCTAACTCTTTGCAGTTCAAGCATTATAGTTTAAGAATTAAAATTCTCACCTTCTGGAGTTGAGAAAAGTGAGAATTTGAACTGAAATGGATAACAATTAACCTGATGTTCCATACCCTGATATTTAATGTGAGATAACCTAGAAAAGTAAAATAAATTACCTAAAGTTATAACCTAGGTCTTCCGAGTTGAAATACAGTTCCTACTCCCTCCAGATACAAATAACTACAATTATGTAAGGGCAGTTAGATAGATTAGTGGATAGAGTGGTAGGACTGGAGTCAAGAAGACCTGAGTTCAAATCTGATCTCAAATACTCACTATGTGATCCTGTGGAAGCTAATTATCTTCTTCTTTACATTAATCCACTGGAAAAGGAAATAGCGAACTACTCCAGAATTTTTTTCCAAGAAAACCCCATGGACAGGATCAGTGCACTATGGTCCATGAGATCACAAAGAATCAGATACAGGGAGTAGGTAGGTGGCTCAGTGGATTGAGATCTAGGCCTAAAAAATGAGAGGTCCTGTGTTTAAATCTGGCTTCAAATAGTTCCTAGCTTTGTGACCCTTAGCAAGTTACAACCCCCCAAATTGCTAGCCCTTGCCACTTCTCTCTTGGAACCAATACATAAATTGATTCTGAAGTGGAAGATAAGGGTTTAAAAAAAAAGCATTCAGAAACAATTGAATGACTCAACAACAGCAATATAATAGTGTAGAAGGTTATGCATTTCTACTTACTCTAAGGTGACTTTTAGTTATAGAATCATGATGGTTCTCTAAGATCTCTAAGTATCCTTTTGATTTTACAGATGTTTCAGTCAGTTGCATTTATGAATGACAGGACTGATTGAAATGTTAACATAAGACCATCCACTAGAGTTTCAGTGATTGTCTAGGCCTACGAAGACATTGATTATGGTATTGATTATGACTGCTTCACTAGTTTCCTAAAATTTAAAAAAATGTCTGGGCCCTGTCTCAGTATTTATTTTAATTGTACTTTCAATTTCATTGGGACAAATATTACCACTGAGTAAATCTATGTTCTTGTTATATCATTCCTTAAGTTGATCAATAATCTTTTATTAATCACTTGTTTAATGCAAGACACTATTCTAGGCATTGGAGTTAATGACAAAAACAAAACATTTCCAACTATTAGGAAGTTTACATTGCCAAATTATTTATTGGGGTTAGCAGTACACTAGCAATAAAGAGAGAATGAAGTGAGGCTTCTGTTGGAGTTAACACTTGAGCTGGGTCATAAAAGGAATTAAGTATTCTATGACAAGAGATTAGGAAAAAAAAATTCTGGGTCCAGTGAAAAACCTAAATAGTAATTGGAGATTGGAGTGAGCATGTCATAAATGGAGAACAAGTAGTCAAGGCATTCAACGAAATCAACAGACACTTATTAAACATTTGCTATGTGCCAATCACTATATTGGAAATACAAATAAAGGTAAAAACAATTCTTGCCCTCAACTATTTTATATTCTAGGGGAAACAAGGTGGCTCAGTAGATAGAATGTTAGGTTTGGAAACAGGACATCCTTCTTAGCTGTCCCTGAGTAAGTCACTTAACTCCAATTGCCCAGCCCTTACCACTCTTCTGTGTTGGAACCAATATTTTGACTATAAGTTAGAAGGTAATGGTTAAAAAAATTACATTCTAATGTCAGAGAAAAATCTGCAAAAATACAAGTTCATACAAGATGTATAGAAAATAGAAAAACATATAAACTAAGAGAAAAATATTGTAGCTGTGGTAGAAGGGAGGGCCTGAATATGAAAGAGCTCTTTTAGAAGGCCAGTGGGAAGGAATGTGTATGGGTGAATTAGGGTTAGAAAGACTAGAAAGGAAGGCAAGATGTTGATTATGAAGGGCTTTTAATATTAAAGGAATGAGAGGGCAGCTGGGTAGCTCAGTGGATTGAGAGTCAGTCCTAGAGACTGGAGGTCCTAGGTTTAAATCCGGCCTCTGACACTTCCCAGCTGTGTGACTCTGGACAAGTCACTTGACCCCCACTGCCCAACCTTCCCACTCTTCCACCAAGGAACCAATACACAGAAGTTAAGGGTTTAAAAAATTCATAAAAAAAAGAAAAAAATATTAAAGGAATGAGTTTACATTTTATTTTAGGGATAGGACATTACCTGAGATTTTTGAGGGATAGCATAGACATGTGATTCAGGAATTTCAATTTGTCATGGTGTAGAATGGAGAGGGAAAAGACTGGCAGAAGGAAGACCAATTAAAAGGCTGTTGAAATATTCTAGGAAAGAGATGATGAACTTGTGGTAGTAGTATCACTGGAAAAACGGAATCACATGTAAAAGATATTCTGGAGTCATAATGGAAAAGATAGTAATTAAAAAAATAGAATCTAATTGATGCTGTTGGTTGCTTGTTTGAATATCAGGCAATAAACAACCAGGAAATTTTTACTGTAATGTTCAAGATCATGTGTTAAGTACTGCAAAGGATATAAAAGAGATATGGTGAGGTTCTTGCCATCACAGAACTTGCAATTTATTTGGATTATGTCCATACAGCATAATAATTTGAAACATCTGGCTTGGTCTCCAAAATGCTTTCCCCTTCTTTTTTACTTTTACAAAGTAAATATGTCTATTCCTGTGTGTTGTGAAGTAGCTTATAAATAATGCTAGACTTGAAATCTGGAATACTCTTTTTCAGCCCTAGTTTTTTATGCTCAGCAGTTGGGTAAATGCCTCATTTTAAGACACATGATGTACTAGAAAGGCCCAGGAATAAAGCATAGGTAAGATAGAAAGCTACCTAGACATACTTTCTAATGTGATCTTTTAAGAACAAATTTCACTCATTTTGGCTTCCAGAAAATTCTGTTCTCTGTGGAGCATATTTATTTTGTGGTATAAAATTTCAATATTTCCAGGAGATTATAGCAAACAGTAGACACACATGTGTCCAGACTCTGGAATGAATGATTTATTTTTTTCCTATCTTTGGAGGAAAAAACAATTTTTAGCTTTTTAAAAAATTTTGATTTCTAAATTCCCTTCCAAACTCTCTCCTCCTCATCTTTTCTTGAAAAGGCAAACAGTTTTCTATACATTATAGATGTAAAATCATGCAAAACCTATTTCCAAATTTGCCATGTTCCAAAAGAAAATGGACATAAAAAGGAACTACAAAAATAAAGTAAAAAAGTATGTTTTTATCTCCTGTCAGACTAAATCAATTTTTTCTCTGGTAATGGATAGCATATTTTACCATATGTTCTTTGCAATTGTCTTGGATCATTGTCTAGATCAGAACAATATTTTGTTTCTTTGTACAATGTTCTCCTGGCTCGGTTACTTCATTTTATGTCAATTCATATAAATCTTTCCAGATTTTTCTGAAATCATCTTGCTCATATTTTTATAGCACAATAGTATTCTGTCAAATTATATACCACAACTTGTTGAGCCATTCTCAATTAAACATCTTCCCAATTTCTAAATCTTTGTCACACACACACACACACACACACACACACACACACAGAGAGAAAAAGAACTGCTATCAATATTTTGTACACTTGGGTCCTTTTCCTTTTCCTTTTCCTTTTCTTTATTGGGGATATAGACCTAGTTGTGGTATTGATGGAACAAAGGATATTGTCAATTTAATAGCCCTTTGGTTATAGTTCCAAACTCTTCAGAATAGTTGAGTTAATTGGCAACTCTACAAACAGTCATTGTGTTCCAATTTTTCCACATCTTCAGCATTTGCCATTATGCTTTTTTTGTCATATTAGCCATTCTGAGAGTTTTGAGGTATTAAAAGAATCACAAAATTATTTTAATTTTACATTGCTCTAATCAGTAGTAATTTAAAACTTTTTGCAATTACTATGCCTGTTTTTGATTTCTTCTTCTTAAAATTGCCTGTTTATGTTCTTTGATTATGGCTCTTATTTTAATGAATTTGGCTCAGTTCCTTATTGAGAAATGAGGCCTTTTTCAGAGAAACTTGTAATTTTTTTCTTTCATGTTTTCCTTCTAATTTATATCTGAATCATTTATCCATTTTGACTGTATCTTGAAATTGAAATACCTTAAAGGTCAGTTGCAAAATAGAATTTATTTAGTTTGAGAATTGAGAGTACCAGTCAGCTTCTGGCTTATAAACACTGACCCATCTTGTGCTGGCATATATATCACCCTCATTCTTGTTTTTTGCAAATTATTCATGAGGAAATAGTATAAGCCATTTATTATTTTTTTTAAAATAAAGGGGTATATGATTAATCAGTATTTCCTAATTATGAGAAAGGAAGTAACTCAAAAGTCATTCATCCCCTCCAACTTGATGGAAACTTGCTTTTCTTTTCTCCCATATTTATGTACATATAGTTGTCTTTGGCATATAGATCCAGGAGGGATTTTTCTCACTGCATGCTCCCTCAGTCTTGAAATGAACCTTAAATACAGGGGGAAACAGATTTTCATTCATCAAGAAAAAACAATTAACAGAATATAAACCAATATAAAGTTAGATAGTTTGATTTCTTATTAGGGGAAAGACAATGGATTCTCCAAGGTGGAAGGGAATTTAGGGTGAGTTCAAAGCTTGGTTTCCTCAGTTATTCCATATGTTACCTATCACATGGTAAGAGGTGTTAGGCTGTGCTTAATTTCTGCCAAACTGCTATCCTGTTTACCAGTAATTTTCATGAAACTGTTAGTTCTTAGCCAAAAAGTTTGTACTTTGTAATTTATCAAACAGAATTATGAAGTTAATCTAGTTCAGCCCCCTACTATTATATTTCTTGGCCAGGAACAGATTCCTTTGATAACATTCTCTTTCTATTTTTAATTAATTAATTAATTGAGAATATTTTGCCATGGTTACTTGAATCATGATTTTTCACACCCCTCTTCCCTCCCCCCTCCTCAAGCTGACAAGCAATTCCATTGAGTTATACATGTATCATTGTTCAAAATCTATTTCCATATTATTCATAGATGCAATACAGTGATCTTTAAAGCCAAAAATCCAATCATATCCCCACTGAAACATATGTTTTTCTTCTGCGTTTCTACTCCCACAGTTCTTTCTCTGGATGTGGATAGTTTTCTTTCTCATAAGTTTCTTAGTATTATCCTGGATAATTGCATTGTTGCTAGTAGAGAAATCTATTATATTCTATTGTGCCATAATGTATCAGTCTCTGTGAACAAGGTTCTTCTGGTTCTGCTCATTTTTCTCTGCATCAATTCCTGGAAGTGTTTGCAGTTCACATGGAATTCCTCCAGTTCATCATTCCTTTTTATGTTTCTCTTGAATTCTGTATTTGGGCATCAAATTTTCTGTTTAGGTCTGGTTGTTTTTTTAGGAATGCTTGGAAATCTTCTAATTTATTAAATTACCATACTTTCCAATGAAAGAATATAGTCAATTTTTCTGGGTAATTGATTCTTGGTTATAGACCCAGTTCCCTTGCCTTTGGGAATATTGTATCCCATGTCTTCTGGTCCTTCAGTGTGGATACTGCCAGATCCTGAGTAATCCTTATTGGTGCTCCTTGATATCTGAATTGTTTCTTTCTCACAAATTGCAGTAAGTTTTCCTTGTTAATGCTTTTTTAAAACAATGGCTTTGAGAGATCCTATGTGGTCTGCAGAGCTAGATCTCTTGTTCTAAATACTATTTTCAATATAAATGGCCCTGCTTTAACTTGTTTGAATCAGTAAGATAAATCAAACCTTTTCCCCTGTGACTGGTACTCTTTAAGAATGCTTACTGTATTCAGGGAACAGGGGCTCCTTCCCTAGATCATTTTCAGGATCACCTCTAGAGACACCTCAAGCGTCCTAGCCCAGGACAGTCTAGGTCGAAGTGAACTGATCCTTGTAGGCCCAGATGGAAGTGATATTTACCTTTCTTTTCTGCAGCAGTTCATATAAATCTTTTGGGGGTTTTCTGAAATCATAATGCACATCATTTCTTATAGCACAATAATATTCCATTACAACAATATATTGCTATTTGTTCAGTCATTCCCCAATTGATGGGAATACACTCACTTTCTAATTCTTTCACACACACACACACACACACACACACACACACACACACACACACACAAAGTTATGTGTTAGGCATAGATCCTTTTCTTTTCTATTTTAATTTCTCCAGGGTATATACCTAGTAGTGATATTGTCAACTCAAAGTAACTGTTCTGGGTATATTTCCAAATTACCCTCAAGAACACCTGAATCAGTTTATAATTTCCTCAATAGGGCATTAGTGTCTCAATTTGCATTAGTGTCTCAATTTTTCCACATCTCCTTCAACATTTGTCATTGTCATTTGACGATCTTTTGCAAGAGACTATTGGTAGATTATTTAAATTTCTATTTTGCCTTCTGGTTCTAGGATATTAAGACAGTTTTCTTTAAAAATACTTCTTGAAATATGAAACCTAGGCTATTTTTTGATCATGGCATTTTGATACTACAATAATTCTTAATGCGCCTATCCTTGATCTTTTTTCAAGGTCAATTGTATTTCGAATGAGATATTAAAGTTTCTTGGTCTTTTGTTCCATTCTTTTGATTTTCTTTTATTATTTCTTAATATCTCAGACAGTCATTAGCTTCCATTTGCTCAATTCTAATTTTTAACAAATTATTTTCTTCAGTGAGCTTTTGTACCACATTTTTCTATTTGGTTGATTCTACTTTTTAAAGAATTCTTTTATTCTGTGTTTCATTTTATCTCCCCTATCACCTCACCCACCTTCCTGTATCTGACCAGTACTACTTTTTAATGAATTCTTCCTTTTAGTGGATTTTGTACCTTTTTTTTTTTACCATTTGGTCAATTCTGTTTTGTATAGTTTGCTTTTTCCTTCCTCATTAGTTTCAGGGTGTATATACTGCTTTTACCAAGCTCTTGACTCTGTTTTCATCATGTTCTTTCGTCTCTCTCATTTCTTTCCCAGTTTTTCCTTGACCTTTCTTGATTTTAAAAATCTTTTTTAGGTCTTCTATGAATTCTTTTTAGGCATCTGTTTATTTCACATTTTTTGATTTTGTGCTTTGCATACAGTTGTTTTGACATTATTGGATTTTTCTGAATTTTCGTCTTGATTTTCCCTGTGAATATAACTTTCTATGGTTGTATTTATTTTTGCTTCCTCATTTTTCCATCCTCTATATTCACTTTTAACTTTGTGTTAAAGTTTGACTTTTCCTAGGGCATAGAAGCTACTGATCAAACTTTTCAATTTTTCATGCTGTTACTTTCAGAGCTAGTTCTGAGAGACTAGTTTTTTAATACTTCTAAGATAACATGATCTAAGGAGAGGTGTGGTCTCTGCTCTCTTGGCTTGTACTTTTGTCTGTGTGTGATCCCAAGTACTCTTCTCTGCCCCGAAACTGTGTCTCTGCTCCCCTGTGGCTGCAAGTTCAAGTGTGCTAATGTTCCTTTTCACAATGGGCCTCTGACCTTGAACCACATATAGGCAATGCAATAGGGTCCTGCTTCTAGTTTCAGGAAATGATTCCATTTTGGTTCCTTTTAAGCAAGTGATTGATGTTCTTAACTTCTGTGGCTTGATAGTTCCCTAAACTTCTTCCTCTATCACATCTACCTTCAAGGTTCAGCCAGTGCTGTACTGTACTATAGGTCAAACTACTACTCCAGTGATACAGACCTTTCCTGCCAAACCCCTAAATTGTTTTGGGATTGAAAATTGTTTTATATCAAACTTTTGTTACTTTTTCACTCTAGAATTTGATTTGAGACATGATTTTCAAATTCTTTGGAAGGTCATTTGGAAGTGTGTAGGTGTGTCTCTTCTAGGTCATACATATATATGTATGTATGTATGTATATATATATATAATATTTGCATTATATATATATGTGATGAGATATATATGTGTACACATATATACACATATTTATATCTGTATCTATAAATAAAGATAAATACAGATTTGTTAAAAATAAGAATAATTTTGTAAAAAATGTAATGGTAATATATGTATTTAGGACTTGGATTACAGACATATAGCCGGAAAAGATCATTTTCAGTTTGTTTATCATCTTTTCTTACCTTTGTTCATCAATGTGCTTTGCTTTCTGTTGTACAAACCAATAGAGAAAGATATGTAGGAGAACAGATAGACTATGAATTAGTCCTCAGGGTATTACCTCTGTATTTTAAGACTGACTTGAGACATACTTATCACCCTACAGAATAGTGCTAGGAATTTCTGTGTTTAGTAGACTCTTCTTATTTTGAAATTCTATATTGAAATGTGAAATTCCTCTTGTAATGAAACTGAGGCAGATAGAGAGTTCTGTAATCATCTAGGTGGCACAAAATATGAATCACAGGAACAGGAATCAGGAATAATTGAGTTCAAATTTGTTTTCATTTACTTAATAGCAATGTGGCCATAGGGAAATCACTTAATATCAATGTGTGACAGTTTTCACAGGAATAATAATAGCACTTACCTCCCAGGGTTATTGTGAGAACAAAGGAGATAACAAAGTCTCAATAGTGCTTTATAACTCTTCAAGCATTAAATAAAAGCTAGCCATTATTGTTATACTCTAAACCAGTAATGGGAAAACTACAGTCTGGGGGCCAGATGACGCCCCCTGAAATGTTCTATCCAGCCACAACATTATTCCTAATATGATGAATACAATGAGTAGGATACAATACAATGAAACTTTGAAATAGTTGCCTTAGAAGCAGACTGACAGATGAGCATTTCCTTTCCTTTGGCCCCTTTTTAAAAAAGTTTGCCCATCACTGCTCTAAACAATTTAAATTGTTTTAGGTGAGTAATTTCTAAATATTTCATTTCCTTTAATAAGTCCATCAAAAAATTTACTGAAAACCTATTCTTCTTCTAGCACTATGATATGTAATAAAAGAGAAGTAGAAGAAATGAAGTCCATAAAAGAGAAGTGGAAGAAATGAGGAGATTCAAAGGGTCTCAATTGTTTAAGTAGAAATTTCAAAGTATAAATACATGGAAACAATTGAAGGAAAATGCAACACAGTATATCATTAAGTATTCCTTTTAAAGTGTATGTTATTGCATGAGGACTAATAGAGGATATCTAATAATTACTACATCATTTCTTAATCTGACACAAAAAAACCTAATCTGACACAAAGAATGCTTTAAACATTGACTAATAGAACAAAAGAAAGAAAATGATATTTAAGAGAAACTATCAAACAGTATTGTATAATGGATAGAGAAGTGCCCTTCATGTCAGAAAGACCTGTGCACAAGTACTGCCTCTCCAACATATAGTCCATGTTATGCTGGAAAACTTAACCTTTCAATGTGTTAGTCAATTCTCTTAAACTTTAAGTTGCAGAGAAGGCAAACTCTACATTGGTGGAGAAAATTTCTTCATAGTCATACTTACCAAAGAAATCAGAGACCATGTTCCTATACCTATAGAATACAGGGACTGTAATGTAAATGGTTAGTTTTAAAATGAACCAATATCAGTCTAATAAATCTAATATTTATAAAGCCTATGGACTAAAAGGAGAAATTCTGAATTCTATACAAATAAACAAATCTCTCAAAAATGAGCCCTATGTAAGGAATCTAATAATAATACCCAGATGCAAAACATAATATTCTAGAGCAACAGGATAATAACTTCTCTAGATATGCAGATTTCTCAATTTTTGGCAGAGAGATGAAAAGAAAAAAAAAAAGACAAAACTTCTGTGGATGGCTATCTTGTTGTTCTATCTCTATCAACCTCTCTCCTCATCTCTCAGAGAGAAAATTTCTGTCCAACATTGCCAGTAATGAGACACAGTGTTGTGGTATCAGCCAAGCACTATAAAAATAGGATCACTTTGGGGTTCCAGACTCTAAAAGAAACACTGTCTTCATGTGTCTCTCTAAATCAGAAGAAAAAAACAGAGTTAGTCTACTATGAAAATGCCTATTATGTGTCTACTGTAAAAAGTGAAAAATAATGTCTGGTGAGCACAGGTGAAATGAAGCAGTACTTTAACTGCATAGTGTGAATAATAACATCTAAAGATTCTTTTGTTGTCCTACCCTTTATTTTTGCCATTTTTTTTCAAAATTTCCCCATCTAATGTCATTCTTCACAGAACCAGAATTTAAAGGAATCTCAGAGGTAATATAATATACTATATCAGATCAAAAATGCTTCTATAATATCCCTCACAAGTGATCATCTACCCTTTACTAGAAGAAATCTGGTGGGAAAGAACAAAATAACAGTGGAAGCTGCCCACTTTTCTTTCATATATATTCAACTGTTAGGAAGTAGATGATTACATAAATCTAAATTTGCTTCTTTAAAATCTCTACATTTTTTCCCAGATTTATCCTCTGGGTCCAAGTAGAAGAAATCTAATACCCCTTCTTCATGACAAATCAATCATAAACCTAATTTACTTCCCAAGTCTTCTCTTTTCTAAGCTAAACTTTGAGAGTCCTTTGAAAAGATTCACATAGAAAACAAACCCAAAGTTCATTTCCATCCTGGCTGTCTTCCAGTTTGTCAGTACACTTTATATATTGGGATCACTAAAACTGACCACCACACTCCACTTGCAGACTGCCACGGATAGAGTACAAAAAGAATATTGCTTTCTTATTCTGAAAAACTTTCTATGTCTTGCTGCAGCCTGGAATCCCATGAGTTTTCTTGATTTCTATTTCACACAGATGGCAAAGATTAAGCTTTCAGTATGCTAAAATCTCTGGATCTTTTAAATGAGATCTTCTATATCTAGTCATCTAGATCTCTTTTATTATATACTTTTGAAGATACTTTTAAAATTCAAATGTAAGACTTCACATTTATCATTTTAAAATTCATTTCATCTACTTCTTGTCTCTACCAAATCCATTTTATTCTTTACTCTCTTGCTAGAGTAAGCACAGACCTGACTGTTACACTCTCACTCAATAAATACCATTAGTCCTATATTGCTTCTAGTTTAAAATATAACCTCTTTAGTTTGGTTTTTAAAATCATGAGCAGCCTGGTCCTAACCTATTTTTAAGCTATTTTTATAATATATACAGTGCCCTCTCCCTTACATTGTATAACAAATTGACCTAACTAATGCCTCATATATGGCACTACATCTCTGATCAGTATAATTTTGAATTGGCTTCCCCCTCATGCCTCAAATTAAGTGATTTCTGAGCTTTCATTCATAGAATCCCTTACTTGAAGATTCAGTTCAAATACTACTTTCTAAATGAAATCTTTCCAAATTTTCCTAACTGTTGCCTTCTCTCTCATGGAATATGCATCTCTATTATATATATGCATATGTATAGATTTAGATATAGATAAATAGGTAAGTTATTCATGTGTGTGTATATATGTGTGTATGTATATATATATATATATGTATATACACAAATACTCTCCACCAATTGAATGTAAGCTTTTAATTTTTTTCTTAATTTCATGTATTTCCAGCTCTTAATATAGTGTAAATACATTGTTTTTATTTATAGGAACTTAACAAATGTTTGTTTATTGATTACAGGTTGTAAGATATTGATTTCACTGAGTATTATAGCCTTTGAAGAATTTTTTTGGATCTTTGCAATCTACCAATGGATTGGTGATTCATTATAATTTCTCCTATTTACAAATTTGAGAAACATGCCACCCATGTTTATGTAAATTATTATAATGCTAATTATAGTTCCTAGAGGCATGACTTGAGGGAATTGACTCCTTGAAAGAAGTTTATAAGCAAGCATTACTTGTATGTTACTTTCATCTAAATTTGTCTAGGAAAGGGAAAACACCAACCTGCACACACACTCACACACCAGTTAGATTCTGATTTGTCCAAAATATGAGTTCCATAAAGTGTTCATATTATTGAAATACATACCATTCAAAATGAGAACTTGGGTTAGATACTGAAAAGTAATATAAGAGGTGAAAGATAATAGATAAATCAGGCATTTTATTGATCAGAGATATGCAAACAGACTGGTCCTCAATTCTGCAGTCCCATAGGCAAATAAGTGTGGTAGCTAAGGCACTTGGTGGCGTGTATAACATTATCAAGAGCCCAGAATTCTGGATCTGTGCCCTTATATATGATTGCTGTTGATGGACAGATTAACAGGTACAAATTGAATAGGCAATAACCAGATGGCCAACCTTTACTGATCACAAAGGCATTGTGATTAAGAAAGATTGCACAACTTGTATACCTGAATTAGATGAAAATTTCTAAATTGATTACATGCATTCTTTGTCTAAATCAAGCTAACTAAATCAATAATTATGTATATAGGAACTTCCAGTATATAGGTGAGTTGATTAGCAGTTACATATTGAGACTTTTGTGATCTCTAGGCTCCAGATATAAACTAATACTTCTTAAAGAATTATAAGCATATGTAAAAGATAGGAATTGGTTCCAGCACAATAATATATGCAATGAAAATTAAATACACAGGCATAGATTATGTTTATTAATGTAACATTACAATGAAGAGGAATAAAAGATATTTCTGATTTGTTTAATAGTAGAGCAGTCATAGAAAGCAAAATTAACACAATATTAAATGTCATACCTGAGATAAGCCTATGGTTGTAATATGATAAGATATGGTTATTCTAATGTAATATATTTTATTAGCATTGAAGCGGCTGCCTTTCTTAAACTCCTTATAATTACCTTAGTAGTTACAAAAAGTCTTGCTCATAACTTAGTAAATAGTTTGTGACTGCTAACAGTCTCATCTGGTGAGCCAAGTGTAGTTGGTTGATTTAGGGCATAATCAAAGACAGAAAGAAATACTTGAAGAGATATTGTTGTCTCTAATGATACTTTTCAACAGGCAGGCTAAAATAACTTGAAAACAAATTTTCAAAAACAAATTTAGTGATCCTTGTGCTTTTATTTGACGGCCAAAGAATAGGAAGCAATATTTGGCTAAAGATATCCTTAGATACTTTAAATACAGGTTGAGCTCTGCCCCAGTTTCTTATTACTATATATTCTGTAAAGCATTCTCCAGAATTAGCATGTTTCTTCTACCTAAAAATCATTAATCAATATATCTAACTTCTTTGTTTATTTTCATCAACACATCAGGATATTTACCTGCCACTTCCTTATCTGCACTGATTACCTCCCTGATAAGTTTAATATTGTGCAATTTAACTAAATTTTTATAGTGAGCAAAACAGTCACTGATTGTTGTTGCAGTTTTGTCACTATTCACTGCATTTTACATTTCTCTGCCTTCAGTTTCTCACTGCAGTCTTTAATCCATATTGTAGTAAGAAGGTTCAATTCTTCCAATACCTTCTTACTACTATTCCTGGTAATTGCTTGCTAATCATAATATTCTGATGAATTTTTTCTTTTATTTTGCCTCAGTGCTTTATAATATTCCATTCTATGTAGATTCAGGAATAATGACCTCAACCTATCTTAGAGTAACAAGAACTATACATTTGTGCTATCAATTATATCAAATTTTTGTCCTAATTTAGCACAAAACTTATTTTTTCCCTGGCATCTAACTTCTTTTGCTTATTTTGTTAGGAACTTTTAAAAAATAATGCAACTTAATAATTTGGGACACATATGCACATGATTATAGGAAAGTTTAGACTGATGAACTGGAACTTGAGTAAAATTTGGCTAGCTTGAATATATCACGATTATTGAGTTTTGGCTTGCATAAGATGCACCCTGTTAACATTTTTAGAAATCACTAAATCAAATTTCCTATTATTTAAATTTATACTAACCACTACCTAGCGGTACATTCAACTCAACAGTTATACAAATAGAAATAGGCAATGGGAAAAAAGGGGAGTAGAGAAGGAAAGGTCACAAGTAAAACAAGCTTTGAAAGGATAGTGAAGAAAAGATTAAAAAATAGAGGATAATGAGGAGAGAGTAGAAAAAAGAATAAAAAATAGAGCAGAATGGAGGAAAATACATTTTTGTTACAATATTTTTCTCCTTTTCTTTCCCAGCAAGATAGGAGAAGAGGGTAAGAAATCACATTTCTGTAAATGTTTTTAAATGAGGTGGCATGGGAGGTATTGCAGGTGAAATATTACAAAATGGTTAAATGAAATCACTCTATTAGAGTTTTACTTAACTGTCTGATTCTATTGCACGTGACCTTTAAGGAAGTTGGATTAGTCTGTCAATAAAGGTATTGTTTTAAAAAAAAAATCAATAGAACTGAAAGTAACCTTCCCACTAAATGGTATACATTTTAGTGTCCATAATTGGGGGGTGGGGGGTATAGTTTTTATTCACTTGCTAATATATCTTTAGCAAATGAACATAAAATATGAGAAATTGATTATATTTTTTAAAGTATAAGGGTAAAAAACTATCTCTGGGGCATTATGTGACACCTTTCATCAGACTGCTATAGTACAATTAAAGATTAGACTTTCTGCCCAATTATTTTGAATTCATTCATATTTTCCTACAATCTAGCTCAGAATTTGCCATCTTGTCCACAATATAAGCAATGATAACTTTGTCAAATATTTTTTTAATATAGCTAAGTAGTGTTGCCAGCCTAGCATCTATCAAGAAAAGAAATTCAGGTAACCAAGATGGTAGAATAGAAACAGGAGAAGATTGAACCATGAGAATCCTCTCCAAACAACTATAAAACAATGCCTCAAAAACAATATACTGGAGTGAAAGAACCAACAAATAGCTGAAGTGAAGCAATTTTCATGCAAAGAACAATTTGAAAGGTAGGCAAAGAGGATTTGGTTCACAGGGGTGAGAAGGAAACACAACCTGCAAGAGGTCACACCAATGAGTACCAACTGGAGCCAAAAGTAAGCCCTCCCTATCCCACATCTACTTTTCCAGGTTATGAAACTGGAACCCAGTCAATGTTGAGACCCTGAGACCCTGCCAAAGTCAAGAGAAATACAACCCAATATCCATCCCTTAAAGTTCAAAGCCTCAGTACAAGCGTACAGTGAATCACCAAGCCCTAGTGCAGGGAACTCTATCAGGTATGACTGGTACAGGCCCAGAGAACAGCTCTGAACTCCTATCCAAGTCCAAACCAAGCCCTAAGCCCCAGTGCAAGGCAATCTGCAAGGCTCCTAAGTGGTGGAGGACCAAGAGGAGGTCCAAAGCTCTTGCTCAAGCTTGCAGTGAGGTCTTGAATCCCAGTGCAAGGCAAGCAGTGTGGTATACTTGGTCTGTCTAAGCTCAGAGCAAGATCACCAGCACCAGAAAAAAGTAAACCTAAGTATGCCTTGTCTGTGTAAGCCCAGAATGAAATATAGAGACCCAGTCCAAACCTACAGTAAGGACATGAACCCCAGAACAAAGTAGTTTGCAGCAGGCCAGGCTTGCATAAGCCCAGAGGAATGTCCAGAGCCCCTACTCAAGCTCAAGATGAAGTTATAAGTCCCAGGGAAAGACAGTTGATAGTGTGCCTGTTTATTCAGGCCCAGAATGAGACCAAAAGCACCTGTAAGAGACTGAGTTTATACTCTGAATCCCAACACAGACAGGATAGCTCAAAGTGCTTTGAGCTTTGTAGTCCATTAGCAGTCCCAGAAGGAGGAGGTTTTCAGTGCTCAGAGGCCAGTCAATCATATTACCTTGGAAGAACTGAAAATTGCAGAAACCCAGAAATAAAGCTAAGGATATCAGCAAGAAAAAATTAAAATTTAAAGAGTATTCTCTCTACCCTGAGAATAGAGCTTACCTTTAAGATGAAAGTGAAATTCAAGAAAAAGGCTGAGATAATGAGAAAACATAAAAAAATTCACCTAAGCATATAACATTTATAGAGTCAAAAAAAGAGCAAGACACACACATAGAAAAGGTCAGTGAAAGCAAAGAAAAAACACAAAAATTCAAAGAAAAATATAAATTGGTTTTAGGTCCTGGAAGATGTAAAAAATTATTTTAAAAATAAATTAAGAGAAGAGGAAAAATGAGGGGAAAATAAAAGTATTGCAAGAAGAAAATAATAATAGAATTGGCCAAATGAAAAGGAAGTTCAGTACCTCACCAAAGAAAATAATTCCTTAAAAATTAGAATTGGAAAACTAGAAGATAATGACTTCATGAAACACGAAGAAACAATAAAAAAAATAAATAAAAACCAACCAGAAACAATAAAATATATAATTGAAAAAAAAAAACAACCTTAAAGGAGAGACCATTTAAGAATCATTAGATTACCTGAAAACCATTACCCAAAAACAAAAACAGAGGCCTGCACATTATAATACAAGAAATTATCAAAGATTATCAAAGAAAACTGCCCTGATATTCTTGAAGAAGAATGAAATATAAATGGAAAGGATCCACATATCACCTCTAGAAATAAATTCCCATATGAAAACTCACAGGAATATTATAAATGAATTCAAAAGCCCCAAAGTGAAGGAGAAAACACAGCAAGCAGCCAGAAAGAAACAATTCAAATATCATGGAGCTACAGTACAGATTACACAGAATTTAGCAGCTTCCATCTTAAAGTATCAGAAGACTTGGAATAGGTGGAGCCATTGTGGAGGAGAGAACCAGAATTGATCCATGTCGCCATGAGAATCCTCTCTGATCATGATTAAAATGCTATAAGGAGGGAGGAGCAAGCCACCCTCCAACCCCCACCTTACATCTGCTGTCCTAAGTTTCAGAATCTAAGATAAAGCTAACATTCATACTCTAAGATCCTGCATGGGCAAATAGTAGTGGAAGCCAACCCACACCACTTGAAATTTTAAACCTGTGGAGGAGTCTGTAGTACCAGCCCAGGACATCCTGGGCTGAAGTGCACTGTTCCATGTGGGCCCAGAGCAAAGCCAAGATTTCCAGTCTAGGTTTAGGATGAAGACATAGTGCACAGTTTGGGGTGGTTGATAGTACTAAGTACTAAGTACTTATCTTTTCTGCCTAAAGCTTAGGACAGAGCTCCCAGAGAGGGCAATCAATGGGTGTACCTTATTGGTTTAAGTACACAGCAATACCAAAATGTTGAGTCTAAATCTGGGTTAGAATTTGATCAGCCCCTGACCTGATCAAGATCATAGTGAAATCAAAAGCTTACTCCCAAGCCTGAGGCAAATCCTTAAGCCATCAGCATCTCAAGGGTCAATTGAATCATCAAGGGGAGTGGCCTTCAGAGCTCTCATATCTCAGACCCAGAAAAATAAGTTGAGAATAACATCAAACAAGGACTGAAGTTCAAGAGGGTACCCCAACTTCCCAGAAAACAGAGCCGACCTATAATTAGATAAGAAAAATGAGCAAACAACCAAAAAATGCACCTAACTAATGAATTTTTATGGAGACAAAGAGCAAGGTACAGACAGAAGGTGACAGTGAAAGCAAAGAAAACACATGCAAATTCCAAAAGAAAAATATGGATTTGAAACAAATTCTCAAAAACTTCAAAAACCAATTAAGAGAAGCAGGGGAAAAGTGGAAAAGAGAAATAAAAGTGATTGAAGAAAAAATGAGCTAATTGAAAAAAATAACCAAAAACTGAAAGGAAAATCAGACCTTAAAAATCAGAAGTGATGATCTAGAAACTAAGGATTTCATGAGAAATTAAAAAAAATTAAAGCAGAAGCAAACTAATGAAAAAAACAACAACAAAAAACATGAAAAATATTATTGATAAAACAAGTGACCTAGAAAATCAATTTAGGAAAGACAATTTGAAAACTATTGGACTACCTGAAAGCCATGATTAAGAAAAAACCTTGGCTATTATTCTACAAAAATTATCAAAGATAATTTCTCAGAGATCCTTGAACAAGAAAATAAAATTGAAATTGAAAGAATTCATAGATCTCCTTCAGAAAGAAATCATTAATTGACAACTTCAAGGAATGTAATAGCTAAAATCAATAGCCACCAAGTCAAGGAAAAATACTTCAAACAACTAGAAAGAAACCATTCAAATACTATGGAGCTAAAAATCAGGAACATATAAGACCCAGTGGCTTCTACATTAAAGGACTGAAAAGTATGGGATATGATATTCAGGAAGCCAAATTATTTGGGTTTACAACCCAGAGTCACCTATCCAGCAAAACTGGGTATTATTTATTCGGGGGAGAAAATGGACATTCAATAAGATGGAAAATTTCCAAGCTTTCCTAAGGAATAATCCAGACCTAAAAAAAATTGAAGTCCAAACAATGAGAGACACAAGAAAAGCTCAAAAAGGTAAATAAGGAAGATAAAATTTATTAGGCTCATTAAGGTCAAAATGTTTATAAGTCTACATGGAAAGAGGATTTCTTTAGTTCTCAAAAATTACTTTTAATAGAGAAGATAGAAGAAATTTATTGAGAAAGAGGGTGGAGAACTAAGCTGATTAAGATGATATGATGTATATGTAAATGTGATGATATAAAGCAATATGTATCCATGATATGATATGTATGCATATGAATGATATATAAAAATTCAATCTAGGGATGAGAGGAGAGCACTGAGAGAAAATGGAAGGGAGAGAAAGAATGGGGTAAATAAGGGTGGTGATGGGCAATGCTTAAACTCTACTCTCATTGTAACTGGCTCAGAGAGGGAAAATGAGTTTATTCATTGGGGTATAGAATTCTATCACCCTACAGAGAATTTGAAGGTGAATAAGACAAGGGAAGGGTAAGGTAATAGAAGGGAGGAAGAAGTTGGGGGGTGTAATAGGGATAATTTTGAGGAAAGGTGTGTGGTAAAAGGGGATTTTGAAGGGAGGTTGTCAGGGACTTGCTAGGTAAGTAATATGGATTGCAGGTAGGCTGAAATAGGGAGATTCAGGATATAATATGGGGCTGAAGTCAGGGAGTATAGCACTAAAGGTAACAAAGATTTTCACGGAAGAGGAATTAATCTAAACAGGCAAAGAACAGCAGGGTTTATAGACTAGGACTTAGACTAAAGACAAACTGAGGAAAATAGATTGAATTGAAATTAACTACAGGCTTTAGTTAATTTCACAGGAAGGGACTTGTTTTGAAGTTACACCTTCCTTCAAGATGGATACCCCGGCTTCCCTTCAAGCCCCGAGTATGTTGGTTCTTTCCCTCTTCTTCCCTCTCTTACTAAATAACTGACAAAGTAACTAACAGGTCTGTTGAAACACAAAAGGGTTTATTGTCTCTAAGGTTGATTTGTCAGGAAGGTGGATTAAGGAAGCCCTAACAGTTGTTTAAAGAAACCTCAGGTAGGGGAAGGGAGGCAGAGATGGAGTCTGAGCAAGGTCCTGCCTTAGCTCAGCTCTCAAGGTGCTCTTGATGTCTAAAGGGAATAAAATGATGACTAACTAACCTTTCTAAATAAGATACTGTTAAACCCCTCACAGATTTGACCTACTCTCTGATTTACTCTCCTTATTAACTCCATAGACATTTAAGGTAAGGGAAGGAAGGCAGGAAATAAGGTAGGGTATGGAGATACAAAGGGTTTATCTAAATTAAGAATTATTAAATAAAAATTCCAAAACTAGCCTAAATTTTCAATTCTTCAGATAGGCAATGAAACAGCTCAGCTGTTCTGACACTCTCTCCATGAGATCCCCAAACCAACTGAAACTCTCCTTCAAGATTCTAAACACCTAACTGATTTCAGAACTCAGCCAAAGCTTGAAAAAACTGTCATGACCCCCCTCTGTCTGTACTACAGGGGTGACAAAAAGCAAAATACTGGCAAGGAAAAGCAGAGTGAAAGGGAATAGAGCAGGATAAAAAGGCAATAATACAATGGAGGGCAATATACAGTAATCATAATGCTGAATGTGAATAGAATAAGTTATTCATTATGATCAGGAGGGATTTATACCAGGAATGCAAGGATGGTTTAATATTAGGAAAACCATTCACATAATAGGCCATATCAATAATCAAACCAACAGAAAACACATGATTATCTCATTTGATGCAGAAAAATCCTTAGACAAAATACACTTATTCCTATTGAAAACATTAGAAAGTATAGGAATAGAAGGGTGATTCCTCAAAATAATACACATTATATATCTAAAACTATCAGGAGGATCCCCCAGCTCTGTCCTATTGTAGAATTTATTTCTGTATCCCCATTCAAGCACTTTGTATTTGATTGGTGTGGAAAGGTTTTCACAGAGGACTTGACTTTTGCTTCTAAACCACCAACGTGTCTCCCAGAAGTCTAAAGATCAGTTTGGAAGGATATTCAGAGTGGTTTCAGGCTTTCATTGCTACTAAGCCTACATCTTGGCTTCACACCCTAAACTGCATATATTCCTATGTGCATAGATGATGTTTATAATTCTTAAAGTGCTTTTAATTAGTACAACACCAGTAAGATGAAGTATACATAAACAGAGGATGTAGTAATAAGCTGATTAGGATGATATACAAATAAAAATCCAACAACAAAGGGTGAAAAAGAATTTCACTGAGAGAAAAGGAAAGGGAGAAATGGAATGAGGTAAATTATCTTACCTAAAGAGGGGTGAAAAATTATTAGAGTGGAGGGGAGAATGAAAGTGGTGACAGGTAATACTAAACCTTATTCTCTTTAGGTCAGAGAGGGAATAAAAATCAAATTTGTTTGGTTATAGAATCCTATCTTACTCTATAGAGAAACAGGAGGAGAATAAGACTAAGGTGGGATATAGAAGGGAGAGGAAAGTAGGGAGTGGTGATTAAAAGCAAAACACTTGTGAGGATGGATAGAATGAAAGGAGAAAGCAAGATCAAAAGTGGAAAATAAGTTGGAGCAAAATACACAGTTGATAATCATAACTTTAAATGTTATAAGGGTTAAAAATAGTTCTACAAAAATGAGGAGAGCAGTTGAATAAAAGTTTAATTTGAGAAGTACAGATAGAAAATAGAAAAGGAGGAAAGAAAGATTATTATTCTAATGCCCTATGACTATACCTAAATTCCTAATACCATATAAAATTTCTAATAACCTACCTCTAACTGTCTTCTGAGGACAGGTTCTTCTAGCCTGGCAAACACAGGGCCTACTTTAAACTACTCTATCAAAAAATTGATTCACTAACCACCTATCTTCATAAATAATTAGACCTATGTCCTTCGAGCAGTTTCTATCACCCAGTTGTCAATAGCCAACTGCCAGTTGCCCTTGCCTCAGAGACAGACCTCCTGCTCTCCCCAGGTCCAGAGGCAAAAACCCCTAACAGTCAATGCTCCTTCCTTATCTCTCTCCTGGTCTCCCTGGTAACAGAATCTTAAGCTCTGTCTCACTGACACTTGTCAGTCCTGATCTACTTAGAAATCCTGCTCTCTTGCCTCTTAAGGGGACAGAGGAAGAGATTAAGAAAATCCCTTTAACAATGTGAATGGGATAAACTCACTTATACAATGAAAGTGGATACAGAGTGGATTATAAACCAGAACCTTACAATATGTTATTTACAAGAAATACATCTGAGACAGGGAGACATACACAGAGTAAAGGTGAGGGGTTGGAACAGAATTTATTGTGCATTATCTGAAGTAGCAATCATGATCTCAGATGAAGCCAAAGCAAAAACAGACGTAATTAAAAGAGATAAAGAGGGAAATTACATCTTGCTAAAAGGTATTATAGACAATGATATAATATCAATACTTAATATATACATCAAATGGTATAACTGCCAGATTTTTAAAGGAGAAATTAAATGAAGGAAATAAACAGTAACATTATACTTGTAAGTAAGGGAAGTGAAAGAAATTTTAGAAAAGTTAGACCTAATACATCTCTGGAGAAAACTCAATTAAGAATAGAAAGGAATATACCTTCTTTTCAACTGTACCTGGCCTCTACACAAAAATTGATCATATATTAAAGCCTAAAATCTTTACAACCAAATGAAGAAAAGTAGCAAGAAAATGCAACATTTTCACATAACTCAATAAAAATTATATTCATTTAAGGTACATGAAAAGACAAATAAAAATTAAATTGCCCACTAAGTAATCTAATGCTAAAAAGGAGTGGGTCAAACAAGAAATTATAGAAACATTCAATAATTTCATTAAGGAGAATGATAATGAGACAATATATCCAAATTTATGGGACACAGATAAAGTGTTACTAAGGGGAAGATTTGTATCTTTAAGCATTTACACCAATAAAATATAGAAAAAGCAAAATAGCTTAAAAAATAGAAAAGGAATAAATGAGAAATCTCCAAACAAAGAATAATTTAAAATTCTAAAAATTAAAGAAGAAATTAATAAAATTGAAAGAGAACCATTGAGCTGATGAATAAGAATAGGAGTTTATTTTATATTTAAAAACAAAATAGAATATGATTAATTTGATTAAAAGAAGAAAATCAAATAATCAGTATCAAAAATGAAAGGGGAAACTCACCACTAATGAAGAGAAAATTAAAGCAATCTTTAGGAGCTATTTTGCCCATTAAATGTCAATAAATTTGACAATTTAAGTGAAATGGATGAATATTTACAAAATTGTAAATTGTCCAAATTACCAAAAGAGCATGTAGAATATTCCCATAACAGAAAAATAAATTGAACAAACCCTAAGAAAAAAATCATAGGGCAAGATGGATTTGCAAATGAATTCTATCAAATAGTTAAAGAATAATTAATCCCAATATTGTGTAAACTATTTGGGAAAATAGAGAAAGAATTCTACCAAATTCTTTTTATGTCACAAACCTGGTACTGATACCTAAAGTTAGGAAAGTCAAAAACAGAGAAAGAAAATTATAATACAATTTGATTTATGAATATAGATGCAAAAATTTTAAATAAAATGCTAACAAGGAAAAGACAATAATATATCCCAAGGATCATTCATTAACTATGACCAAATTGTATTCATACCAAAAAAATCAAGGTTGGTTTAATATTAGGTAAACTACCAGCATAATTGACCATATCAATAATCAAAATAACAAATCACATTGTTATCTCAATAGATGCAAAAAAAATTCTTCAACAAAATACAACATCCTTTCCTAATAAAAACACTAGACAAGGGGCAGCTAGGTAGCTCAGTGGAGTCAGGCCTAGAGACTGGAGGTCCTAGGTTCAAATACAGCCTCAGACACTTCCCAGCTGTGTGACACTGGGCAAGTCACTTGACCCCCATTGCCCACCCTTACCACTCTTCCACCAAGGAGCCAATACATAGAAGTTAAGGGTTTAAAAAAAAACACTAGGAAGAAAAGGAATAAAATAGGTCATTCATTCAGATGATAAATGTAGGATCTATCTAAAACCATCAGCAAGTATCATCTTCGATGGCAATGTTAGAAGCCTTTATAATGAGATCAGGGGTGAAGCAAGCATGCTCATTATTACCACTATTCGTTAATATTGTTCTAGAAATACTAGTTTTGCAAATAAGAAAAAAAATAAATTGAAGGAATTAAAGTAGGCAGTGAGGAAACTAAATTATCACTCTCTGCATATGATATGATTGCATAGTGAGAGAATCCTAGATAATCAACTAAAAAATATAGTCAAATAAATAATTTTAGTAACATGTAAGAATGAAAAATAATTCCACATAAATCAACATATATATTATTCACAAAATTCAGCAGCAACAGATAGAAAAAAGAAATTCAAGGGGCAGCTGGGTAGCTCAGTGGAGTGAGAGTCAGGCCTAGAGACAGGAGGTTCTAGGTTCAAACCCAGCCTCAGCCACTTCCCAGCTGTGTGACCCTGGACAAGTCACTTGACCCCCATTGCCCACCCTTACCAATCTTCCACCTATGAGACAATACACCGAAGTACAAGGGTTTAAAAAAAAAAGAAATTCAATTTAAAATAATTTTAGACAATATGAAATATCTGAGAATCTACTTGAGAAGTCAAATTCATGAAGTATATGAATGAATTACAAAATAATTTTCACACAAATAAGGACAGATCTCAACAACAGGTAAAATATTAATTGCTCATATTTAGGCCAAGTTAATATAATAAAAATGATAATTATACCTAAATTAATTTACTTATTTGGTGCCATACCAATCAAACTACCAAATGATTATTTTATAGAACTAGAAAGATAATAACACATTCTCTTCTGTAAGAGAAAAAGGTCAAGAATATCAAGGGAATTGATGGAAAAAATGCAAAGGAGTCTGGCCTAGCAGTGCTCAAATTTTACTATAAAGATTCAGTAATCATCAAACTAGTCTGATACTGGCTAAAACCTAAAATAGGTCATCAATGGAATAGATTAGATTCACAATATGCAGGAATAAATGACTTTAGCAATCTAATATTTGATAAACCCCAAGACCCCAGGTTTTGAAATAAGAACTCATTATTTAACAAAAACTTCTGGGACAATTAGAAAACAGTATGGAAAAAAAAAACTAGGTATAGATGAATATCTTACATGGACATATGATTTATATATGAAGAGTGATAACATAATTAAACCAGAGGAACAAAGAATAGTTTACCTGTCAGATCTGTGGAGAAGGAAAGAATTTATTACCAAACAAAAGATAGAGAGCATTATAAGATGTAAAATGAATTGATAATATTAAATTTTAAAAGCTTTATACAAAACCAATGTAAGCAAGATTAGAAGGGAAACAACAAATTGGGAAAAAAATTTAAACAAATTTTTCTGATAGAGGTCTAATTTCATAAATCTACAGATAATTAAGTCAAATTAAAAAGAATATAAACTTTCTCCAATTGGCAAATGGTTAAAGGATGTTAACAAGCAGTTTTCAGATGAAGAAACCAAAGTTATTGACAATGATATGGAAAAAAATGTTCCAAATAACTGTTAGAGAAATGAAAATTAAAATAATACTGAGGTACACCTATCGGACTTGCCAATATGATGATAGTAATAAATGTTGATTTGGATGTGGCAAAATTGAGATACTAATGCATTGCTAGTAGACTTGCGAACTGATCCAATCATTCTGGATGGCAATCTGAATGGAAAGAACTATACCCAAAGGACCATGAAATTGAGCATACCCTTTGATCCTTTAATACCATTAACTGGCTTTGTATCTCAAATAGATGAAAAAGAAATAAGGATCTATTAGTACAATACTATTCAAATACTATTCATAGCAGCTCTTTTTTTTGGTGGCAAAGAATTGGAGATTGACAGGATGTCCAAAAATTGGGGAAAGGGCTGAACAAATTGTGGTATATGCTGAGGATAAAATACCTTTGTGGTATTAGAAATGATAAACAAGATGATTTCAGAAAAAAGCTGGAAAGTTCTATTTGAACTGATATAGAGGGAAATAAGGAGAACTGGGAAAACATTGTACACTGTAACAACAATATTGTACAATGATCAGCTGTGAAAACTTGTCTGTTTTTAGGAATGCGAAGTTTTGAGTCCATTCTGAAGGACTTATGTCAGGTAATGCTGTCCATTTCCAGAAAAAGAACTATTGCAGTTGGATGGATTTTTCACATCAGTTTATGTACAGTTTTATTTGGGGGTTTTTGTTTTGAAAAGGTATGCTCTTGCAACAGTGAACAATATGGAAATATGTTCTGCATGATAATACATGTATGACCCAAAAAAGAAAAAAATAAAAAAAATTAGATTGCCTATGTTCAGATTCCACTTCTGTCACTTCTTATATTATAAAGTAGTCAGATAATATCTCTCAATCTTAGTTTTTTTCATCTGTTAAATGGAAATCAAACCATTATCAATCTGGGTTAAGGAAAACACTTATACACCACCAAAATCTTCAGTAGTTTTTCAGAAGTTATTGTCTAGCCTTGCCTTCTCCATCTTGAACTTTTGAAGTTAATTGCTTAAACTCAGGTAAGATTTCAAAATTGATATTTGTTTTGATTTTTTATTGCAAAATCTTTCCTTATGTAAAGCTAGTTTTAAAAAATGTAAGTTAAAGTTAATATGATTATATGCCAAATGCTTTGTTTTTACATAAAATCTTCTGAACTTCCTTCTTGTCTCTTCTGTGTGTTTTTATCTTCTATTGATGCTTTCATCCATTTTCTGTTGTTTTTTTTTAAAGAGCAACATCACTAATTACCTTTTCCCCCCGCCAAGTGATCCTCCCCCAATTGAAAGTCATACATTAACTAAAAAAAAGCATAATTAAATAAGTTTCCATATTGGCAACATTTAAAAAAGGAAATCTCATTCTGTACTTCTTACCAATTACCTGTCTGTGATGAGGTGAGCAGCAGTAGTACTTTAGAATTCTAATTGGCCATTATTTTGATCATATTTCTAAAATTTAATATTTTTCTTATAAATTAGTTATTATGTAACTTTTTCTAGGTTTTACTCAACTATATTCTCCATTAGAAAATACAAGTTTTAAAATGTTTCTCTAAATTTAACTAATCATTTCTTACTACACTTTTCATCTGCTGTGCATAGTTTCTACTGCACAGAACAAGATGCTTTTCCCATGATAACATCATCACTTCTAAACTCATTTTGATCCTGCTAACTGAAGCCTTGTCTACATCTCTGGGTTTCCTCTCACCTGCATTTGGAAGTCTGGAGGACTGAGTTCCAAAACCTTCCTCACATTTTCTTTGATAAAGAGAAGAAACTGTCTGCCTGGTTCCAACTCAATGGTACAAGATTCCCTCCACTTGAGATACCCACTGGGATGACATTCCTACCCCACTCCACCCTTTTATCCTGCCCTCTTTTATATATTTCCCCCAGGTTAGATTGTAACCTTCTTGAGTACAGTGTCTGTCTGTCTTTCTTTTATGAATTGTATCCCTAGTGTTTCTCACAGTGCCTAGAACATAGTAGGCACTTCATAATTGTTTATTAGGTTGACTTACAGGTCAACAATATTTCATTCCATTACTATACTACAATTTCTTTCCTATTTACAATTAATGAAAACATAATTTATTTTCAGTTCTTTGTTTTATGTATGTATGTACACATGCATATATTTTTAATAAACACCAAAGAGTTTTGATGATCATTGTTTTTTTTTTTTTTTTTACTTTAGGTTAATATGTGGTCTTCTACCATTAATCTTATTCTGGAACCCTCTAAGTTTTCTCTATTACAATGTTACCTCTTCCTATTAAATGCCATATCCGTAAAATTTCATTCATCAAATTCAATGCTTTGGCCCATGTCAATATATTTTTGCATCCTGATTGTCACGTCTTATGTATTCCAAGTTTCCAAGCTTAATGTTATGTGTAAATTGATAAGCATGTCAGCTGTGCCATAGTTTAACCCATCAATAAAGTGTTAAACATGGGATAACACATTTCTGGTACATTCCATATAAAACTTCCTCAAAAGTGTTATTGAAGTACTAAAATCTAATCATCGGTCTCAGATATTCATACATTTTAGAATGTATGTTGTACCATTATTTGACCAATAATTCATACAAAACATTTTGCATAAATGTAGGGGTTTTTAAACATCTTTTCTCTAAATTCCCAGCTAAATAATTGTATTAAAAATTTTTATTCTGACTTCACCTGTTCTGAATGTAATTAAATGTTTTCTTGTTATAATCACTTCTTTCTATAATTGTTCATTAATTATTCCTTTTAAGTATGCTTGAGACTTTATTTTTAAGAATTAAACTCAATTTTACTTGTGTATATTTACAAGTGCAAGATTTATACACTACAATAGGATGAATATCTCATTATAATTAATTTAATCCAAATACACTCATGCATGCATGCACACACATGTACTCTCTGTCTCTCTTCCTCTGTCTCTCTGTCTCTCTGTCTCTCTGTCTCTGTCTCTGTCTGTCTGTCTCTGTCTGTCTGTCTGTCTGTCTGTCTGTCTCTCTTTCAATTTTATAGCATCTTTTCTAACTTCCATGATCTTTCAATAGCCTGTGAGAGCAAGTAGTTCATTCATCATATCTACCCCTTTTTTAAAACCATAGGAAGTAGCCCACTTCTGATCAATTTATAGAACATGATGATAGATTTACAGTTGAAAGGAAACTTGCATTCCACCTATTGTAAGCCTCTTGCTTTACAAATGAGGAAATTGAAGCCCTGACTAGCCCCCTTCACACAGGTTATATTAATTACCCAGAATTTGAAACTAGGCATTCCAACTCAAAATCTAGCACCCTTTCTACTTCATCATGTTTCCTCTTCATCAAGTGAACTGGTTACTTCCTTCATTTCACCCAGTTTACACTGTGTATTAACAAAATATTAGCTATTTTTATTTGCCTTATTTTTCAGTCTAAATAATCTACTTGGCAGAAAAAAGCAGAATCATGCATTAACTTATTTATTTTGATAAAAATTTGAGCTTCTTTCATAATATGGAATTCATCCAGGTTTGCTAATGATTTCCATGGAATTTATAGCATTTTCTCCATTAATGACAAATTGTTTGAAGATGGGATAACCAGCAATTAACAATTGTATAGTTCATATTCAAATTAAGTTGTGAAAGATTACATTGATTTTAAAGCTCATGATTATAAGTAAGGAACAGTGCTATCTTTACATGTGCTTTTACTTTTCTCTCTGACAAGGATTTTATTATTTATGGAAGGACAGATAGAAAAATCCTTGACAAGTTTTCTAATTATAAATACTGTGACAATTTGAACATATACTTCAATAATTTGCTAGATATCTCATCCCATTATTTTGGGAAGTCATTTTAATAGCATAGCAGAAAATCTATCTGTATCTTCTTCTCTTGTTTTTCTTGACTATACGCTTCTATAAATCCTTTGTACAGTTCATAACTTACAATCTGGAGGTCTTCTTATGTATCTTAAAATATTTTGTAGCATTGGGTTCTCTATATTTAATGCCTAATAAATCTTAGCTATAATCATTAAAATAGAACAATTTGCAACACTTGTTAGTCCATTTGTTATCTTTCACTATTGCCATATAATTTGCCCAACTTTACTTCTAACCCTATTTTTCTTAGATAATATGTGTTATACTGCTTAGATACAAATACTTGTTAATAATAAGCTACGAGTTAATTAAATCCATCATAAATATGTCCATTGGTCCATGGGTTATACAAAACTTTAATTTATTATCATCAATAGTACAAGCAGGCATTTACATAAAACTTTAAGGTTTATGTAGTACTTCCTATCTGTTATTTCATTAGAGTCTCACATATAGAGAGCATTGTATAGCTAGGTCCCAATTAATATGAATAATGGATCACTAGAAGAAGTGCCATTATTTGACTTTACACTGAATGTTTCCATTGGGCTGGATCCAATTGCCATGTTTTTTCAAGATTATGACTTCGAATAATGCAAATCTGAATACATGAAACCACTTCAATAGTTTCCTTATCCACAATAATGAGAATGTAGCTACATTAAAAAATTCACTACCACATCGTATCATTCGAAGAATAATCAAACATGAATGGTAAGTTATTTCTATCATTGAAAGAACTGGCAATTTCCTAAATGTTCTCCATCTTTTTTTTTAGTTCCTATTTAATTATGGTCCGACTCATCATCCATCTGAATTTCTTTTCTGAACAATATTAATAAATATCTCAATAAACTGCCTATCCAACTACATGCCATAGATTGTGTGCTAGGCATTCATATCCAATTTTTTTCTAAGTAGATAGAGCAATCTTTTCTGAGAGGCTGGAGATAATATGGAAAAGGACTTAAGATATTCTGAAACTTTGATTTAGTCATTACAGTCATTTTTCTAAAATAGGTCACATAGAAAAGTTTTTGGGATGCTGTGGTGTAGCTAAGTCTCACAACAAGCTTGTTCTATATTTATCCAACTTAAATGAACTTTCAATAAAAAGAAGCGACATTTGAAAATTTCATATTTAGGTACTGGGCAGTACCATAACATTATTTCTGATTTCCACTTATTTCCTTGTTATTCATTAAGGATCTATTATAGGCATGTGAGGAACTAGATTTAAAGGATGCAAAAGAATTATAAAATAAAATCCTTGCTCTTCTGTACAATGAATTATACCTTCTAATATCCCCAGTCTATTTAAGAAGAATATCTAATGGATAAAAAAATAGTTCATTCAAAGGAAAATTAGATATTTAGTAGTAGCATCAAACTGCAATAGAAAGTGAGGCCAATAAAAATTCACAAGAATCCCTGTGAGCCACATACTTTTAGTTTTAAAATGTGATAATATATAGGTTTTTTTGTATTTTGTTTATTTTTTTTAAATTTCCCTATTCTATTTAAATCTTGTTTACACCACACTTGGTAGTGATGCAGAGTGATGTAGAACACAAATCCTTTGATTAGAAGTCAAAAGTTTTGGGTCAAATCCTAGCTTTAAAATTACTTTCTTTGTGACTTTTGACAAGACAAGTAACCTTTTGGTTTATCTAATTCTAAATTCTATAATTTTTGTTATTGTATGGGATTATTTGTGTCCTTACTATGGAACTTTGGAAGAATAAGATACTTCCACAGTTCAAATAATTAAGGGAATTTTCTTGGAGTAAATTGGAATTAAACTGAACTTTGAAAAATGAATAGCATAAGAGCAGGGGAGAAAGCAGGGCATTCCACACCCCATAATCATTATGAACAAGAACAAGGAGATAGAGGAGAGCTAGCAACAGAGAGTGGGGAAAATTTACTGTAGTAGATATTATCTATGTTTTGATAATATAAAAGGAAATTAGATAGATGATCTCTCTCCTATAATCCTCTCAGAAAATTTAATGATATAGCTGAAGAGAAAGAGAAGTCTTCTTAGGGTCAAAAAAAAACTGTGTCCAATTAAAATCTATGCTGTAAATGTCTATATGTTCTTGAACAAGTCAATTCATCTCTATTTTACCATATTTAAACTAAAAGAATTCTAAATTCTATATCTAATATTCTGTGGTTCTGTGAAATTTGGTGAATGTTCAGTGTTCTGGAATATACCTGCCTACCTAGAATATATGACTCATCTATCTAAGAAGGTGCTGAGTCACTCCTGAAGCAATGCTAAGAATTTTATGTAGCTGGCAGTGACGTATCCTAGAGAATATTAAAAACAATAATAGTGATCAATTCCTGATCTCATTTGAGAGTGGAAAAGAAAAAGTTTAATGATTTTTCCCTATAACAGTCTTTTAATAATAATGTGGAGAAGCTGTATTTTGATTAATTAAAATTTTACTTTTGAGTTTTAATTCATTCATACATTCTTTATACTATGGAATCTGAATTTATCTTGGGTCCTAAACATTCTACTATTCTCTTATCATTTACAATTACCATTTGTGTTTGTTCCAGACTATTCCTACTGTAGACTGAACACACATTTTGGTGATTGCCCTATGGACTTGTTTTTAAACAATATCTCAAGCTTAGTTATTTAAAAAAAAGAAATGTAATATCAATACTTGATATTAAAGCCCATCACAATGTCTCCAAAACTTCATGTGCAATCTAATCCTGCAGAAATGAGTTAAATCCCAGATTAAAGGCAATGAAGGAAAACCATTACTTCTAAGGACTAACCAGTATTTAAGAATTATTTATATCAAATTCTGTATGATAGGATGTTACATTTTCCCAGGTTTCTAATAAGTAAATGCTCAAATGGATCTATGATCTGACTGATATAATGATTCTTTTAGTGACACAGATGACAACTTTTCCACAAAAGCTCATCCTATATTATTTTTGGCTTTGTCCTTCCCAAAGATACTAAAGTATGAATAGTCATGAATCTTCTGATATTCCTAGATTTCTTAGTTTACCAATGTAAAATGGGAAATATTAATAAGTTTTCTTGTTCTCTCATAACCCCATTGTCCTTTTAGAAATTATATTTATTTGTTGACAACATTAACATTACTTCTACTTCATAATTCCCTATGTTAAGTGTTATAGACAACTCATATCTATGATGTAAATCTCCATTTCCCTTTAGTTTTCCTCAAATGAATTTCCTCAGATACTATTTGTATTTTATGAACTGCTGCTACCAAAAATCACAGTAACATTGGGTTTTTAAAAACTGGCCTTTGTTCAAAGGAGAACTCTGCAGTCATTAAAAGAGCTTTACAATTTCCCAATGGCAAAAATAAGATACCTCACCATCATCCTTTTTTAAACTCTAGGTACAACTCTATTATCTATTATTGATATTGGTTCCTGTATCAACGAGACCACCATTTTATAAATCTCATCACTCTTCATTTCACTCCTTCCTCTCCTACAACTTTCTTCACAGACTCCTTGTCAAACATCTTGCTACCAATATCAAAGACTGTCATTTGGAGGAACTTTGAGCATCACGTTCTCCTTTTTTTTTCTTTTTTAATTAGGAATAGACTCCTGTTCTTCAATTCTAGAACTATGTATGATCATTGTGAACAAATCAATTATGTTGGTGTTAGTTGAAGAGACTTGTAATTCTTGTCCTCTATGACCCCACAACTTTTTCAGCTGCCCCCCAGTTGATAACATTCATTAAATTCCCAATTCTTTCCCATCTTAAAAAGAACTCCCATAAATATGTATATATGTAGACAATGGATGGGTTTATACATACACACATATATACATATGCATACACATATAAATACATATACATATGTATCATATCTCTCTCATATAAATTATTCGAATGTATAAGAATAGAAGTCATTCCCCAATTGAAAGATGGTCAAGGATATCAAAAGGTAATTCTCAGACAGAACAATTAAAATTCTCTATCGTCATGCAAAATGCTCTAAATAACTAATAATGAGAGATTTGCAAATTAAAACAACTCTGAGCTACCATTCCCCACATATCAGACTATAATGTCAGAAAATGAAAGTGAAAATATATACTTGAGTATAAATATTCATCCATTTCACTTAGATTGGCAGACATATTGGCAATTAATTGGGTAAAAAGCTTCTAATAATTGCTTTATTTTCTTCTTCATTGGTGGTGAATCCACACTTTAAAATTTTTTAAAACCTTTTGTCTTAAAACCAACACTGAGTATTAGTTCCAAGGTAGAAGAGTGGTAGGGCTAGGCAATTGTGGTTAGGTGATTTGCCCAGGGTCATACAGATAGGAAGTGTCAGAGAACAGAGTTGAAACCAGGACCTCCCATCTCTAGGCCTTGCTCTCTATTTACTGAGCTACATACCTGCCCCAACTCTTTTCATTTATGATACTAGTTATTTGGTTTTCTTGTTTCTAAGTTTTATTCAAAATAGTCAATGATTTATTGATTTTTCCCATAAAACAAACTTAGTTTTCTTTACTAGTTAAATGATTTCCTTATTTTCAATTTTATTTATCTCCTTGATTTTTAGGATTTTTAATTTGGTGTTTAATTAGTGATTTATAATTGTTTTTTCTGTTTCTTGGTGTGATTGTTCCATGTCCAAACCATTATTCTACTTTTCCTTTTTAATTGAAGTAAGCATTTAGAGATATAAATTTTCCCCTAAGTACTACTTTAGCTACATCCCTTAAATTTTGATGTCCCACTGACATGTTATTAACGTTGTATTTATTTAAACTGTATGTTGTTTCTATTAACCTACTCATTAAAAAAAAAAGTTTTTTTCAGACTTCGAATCAATACTTTGTATTGCTTCCAAGTGAGAAGAGTCTTAAGGGCTAGGCAATGGGTGTTAAGTGATCTGCCCAGGATTCCTACACCTATGAAGTATCTGTGGCAAAATATGAACTCAGGACTCCCTGTCTCTGGTCCTGGTTCTCAACCCACTGAGCCATTTAGCTCTCCCCCCCCCACCCCCCGCCTAATCAGCAATGCAAAAGGATCCTTTGATCAGAGCCAAAAAAAGTGTCTCCTATAGTCTCTTCTGACCAATTGTCCAACACTCTTAGTATCTGTGAATTGAAAGTTCCCAAAGCTGCTACTGAATCTTTTGTAGTCACCTCCAAGTATTTCTGCTTGAGTTATGACTGTGGTGTTGTTATGACCTGTACTACTTTCTATGCTGACCAACTTGGCACGACAATTTTTCCTGCCAACCTTCTAAATTGTTATATGTTAGAAAAAATATCTCACCCAGATCTTTGATTGGATTTTCCACTACTAAATTCAATTTGAGGTATGTGTTAAAGTTGTTTAAAGGGAATATGCAGATTAGTTCCTTTCTTTACTACATCATCTTGGCTCCTTTCTCCTGTGATTTCAAATCCAGAAACCCTTGACTCCATTTTTGGGGAAAGTATTTATTTTATTCAAACAATAGACTTATGAGCAATAGGTAACTTCAGTATCTTTCATATTTAACGCATAGTATATTTTCCAACACTTTTCTCTGCTTCCTCCTATAAATACTTCTATTAAAGCAACAAGTGTCACAATTTGTGCTGATTTGTTTTAGAATATCTGTTCAATTTGTCATATAATTTTTCTACTATTTCATCAACTTTTTGGCTCATGGTCATCAGGAATTTTGAGAAAAACCTGGCACTGAGAAATACTTTGAGGTTAAACTGCTTTATATCAGTTATCATATGCACTGCTCCAAAACAAAATATGAGGTGTTATAATATGAATTAATTTTCTTCATGTTAAAATGCATATAATTTTCTTCATATCTCAAAAAGTAAAACTAAAATTCCTGGAAATTAAATGACTTATAATGACTTTTTATTTCCGTAGGTCCAAATTGACAGCCATTTGGCCAATTTATTTTTTTCTTAATTCTCTAAAATTAATATTTTCTCTGTCACTTGCTTTGTTTCATAATGAATCTGTTATTATTGGTGCTTTTCATCTCTTCTGGCTTCTGATTAGATGACTCCTTCAAAATTTCTCACTCTGCCACGCTGCCTTTTCTACCGTTCTTCTATTTCCTCTTTTTAACTTTCAGCTTCCTTTTGTATATGGTCTTCTCCCACTAGAATTTAGGCTTTTTGAGGCCATGGGTGGTATTTTTTTGTTTGCATTTATATTTCTAGAACTTAGCATATTACCTAGCAAGTATCAAACCTTTAATAAATGTTTGTTGATGGTGACTGACTGTGTCTATAATAGTATATAACTGGCAAGATTTCAGATTATTGGTGAAAAATCTTGTCATTCAGGACTTATTCAACATTGGTAAAACAGTGTGGTTATTAACTATTAAGAGCCAAAATCTTCTATTTAGATTAGTTCCTTTGATTGATTTTAATAAATTTTATATATTTGCATTGAAATGTCTAATTCATGATCATGAAGACATCTGAGATCTTTGGATAATGTTTTATAGGGAATTTTTATTAATTTTTGTGTATTGCAAAGTCTTATAGATCCTAAAAAATAGCATCATTAACCTGTTTTTATTCATTTAGTTTTAATTGGAGTAATTGCTGAAGGTGAGACAGCAAATTTTGCTAGTTCTTTATTTCTTCAACAAATAATGACTATACTTGAGTACCTGAGGCTGAACTTTCCTCCTTTATTTATTTGATTCTTTAGACAAACATATGTAAGAAAGTAGGAGTTCATTTCCCTCAGACTATGTTTGAGTGCTTGTATAAACCTTGCCTTGGTTGGTTGAACCTTTTATCACTGTTCATATGGAGATCTTGCAGTATAAAACTTGGCTTTAGAGAATAGAACTAAGCACACACTGGGCAAGCTTTTACAGAAAGATTCTAGTTCTATATAGTGAAGAATTTTCTAACCATTAGAAACATCCAGAAATTGTGTGATTCTTCACATCTTAATTTAATTCAACAAACATTATTACTTACTCTATGGAAGATATTACATTAAGCACTACCACTACAGTGCATTAAATACTATCAGTACAAAATAGTCCATGTCCTCAAGATGCTTACATTCTACTCTACTAGAAAGGGGTATTTACACACAGAATAAATGCAAGATAATTCAATAAGGAAGAGAGAGAGAGAGAGAGAAAGAGAGAGAGAAAGAGAGAGAGAGAGAGAGAGAGAGAGAGAGAGAGAGAGAGAGAGAGAGAGGAGGAGGAGGAGGAGAAGGAGGA
>NC_058132.1:314440873-314456154 GCF_016433145.1 Gracilinanus agilis | reverse complement strand
CCCCCACCCCCCCTCTTTCTGCTTTCCTTCTAATCTTGGTTGCTTTGGTTATGTTTCTACAATTTTATTTTAAAATTGCATTTAACCAAAGTTATCCATTTTACATCCTATAATACTCTCTATATCTTGGCTGATTCCAAATTTTTCCCTTAGGCAAAGATCTGACAGGCAAACTACTCCATGATACCCTAATTTGTTTATAGTATCACCCTTTATATTTAAATTATATATCCATTGAACTTTTCTTGATATACAGTGTGAGATGTTGATCTATCCCCAATATCTGTCATGCCATTTTCAATTTTCCAAACAGTTTTCATCAAATAGTTTGTTCTTGAGGCTAATGTTTGGATCTTTTGATTTATATAACATTAAATTACTATAACCATTTATTACTAGGTATTTTGTCACTTATCTATTCCACTGATTCATAACTCTAACCACTCTGTCTCTTAACCAGTGCCAGATTTTTTTTATGATTACTGCTTTGTAACATAGTTTGAGAACTAGAATTCCTCATTCAATTTCCTTCCCATATTTGTTATTGATTCTCTTGATATCTTTAATGTTTTATTCTTCCAGGTTAGTTTTGTTGTTATTTTTCAAGTTCTTTAACATAATTTTTGAGTAGTTTGAGAGGCAGAGCACTAAATAAGTAGAATAGATTAAATTGTCGTTTTCATTATATTGGCTTAGCCAACCAATGATCACTAATGTTTTCCTGATATTTAGATCTAACTTTTTTTTTGGAAATTGTTTTGTAATTGAGTTTATATAATTCCTGAATTTCTCTTGGCAGGTAGTCTACCAAGTATTTTATATTATTCAGTGTTACCTTAAATGAAATTTCTTTCTCTATCATTTGCTACTGAGTTTTGTTGCTAACATATAGAAATGCTGATGAATTATGTAGGCTAATTTTATATCCTGCAACTTCGCTAAAGTTAATTATTTTAACTTAATTTTAGTTGATTTTCCAGGATTTTCTGCATATACCATCATCTCATCTGCAAAGAGTGATAATTTGGTTCTTCATTGCCTATCCTAATTCCTCAATCAATTTTCTCTTAATGCTACAGCTTGAATTTCTAGTAAAATACTGTATAAGAGTGGTGGTAATGGGCATTTCTGTTTAACCTTTGCTCTTTTGGGGAAGGTTTTTAATTCAATTACATTAGAGATATTTGCTTATGGTTTTAGCTACTACTTATTTTAAGGAAAGTTCTACTTATTCCTTTGCTCACTAATTTTTAAAAATATTAATTTAATTTATTTACTATTACCTTAGCTCCTCCCTCCCTTCCATATATATATATATATATATATGAAAGACAACTTATTTATATATATATATATAAAAATAAGTTGTCTTTCATGTTTCCATTTTTCAGTTCATTCTCTGGAAGTGACATTCAGAAATAATTCTTGAAATACTCATTTCTGTAGCTGTATATAACGTTCTTTTGGTTCTATTCTTTTCATTATTCATTTTCCCATGTAGTTGCTTCTAAGATTTTTTTAAATTAGCCTCCTCATTGTATCTTATAGCACAATAGTATTCCATCATAATCATGTACCACAATTTGTTTAAACATTCCCCAATGAATGGATATTCCCTCAGTTTCTAGTTCTTTGCCACAAAAAAGAGAGCTGCTATAAATATTTTGGAGCATATAGGTTATTTTCCTTATAACTTGATAGCATTGGGAAAAAGACCTAGAAATGGTACTTCTGAGGCTAAGGATATACTTTGAGTGTGATTCCAAATTGATCTTCAAAGTGGTTGGATCAGTTCACAATTTGACCATCGAGAGTCCCCATTTTCCATAACTCTTCCAACTTTTGTCATTTTGCCCTTTTGTCATTTTAACCAATCTGATGGGTGTGAAATGATGTCTCAGAATTGTTTTGATGTGCATTTCTCTGAACAGTAGTAATTTGGAACATTTTTTTCATATACATACATACATATATATATATATATATATATATATATATATAGCTTTGATTTCTTTGTCTAAAAATGTTCATATCTTGTCAATTTATCAGTTGGGGAATGATTCTTATTCTTATAAATTTGACAAAGTTCTCTATATATTTTAGATATGAGACCTCTATCTGAGAGGATGTGAATGAAATTTCCCCCACTGTTCTGTTTTCCTTCTCATCTTGGCAACATTTATTGTATTTGTATAAAAACTTTTAAAAATTAATTTACTCAGAATCATCAATTTTACATCTCACAATACTTTCTATCATTTGTTTATTATCTCCTTTCCAAAAATTTAATATGTAATATTTTTCCTGATATTCTGATCTACTTATGATATTTCCTTTTATGTCTAGATTATGTATCCATTTTGGTGTCATCTTTGTGAATGGTATAATATAGGGGTCTATGCCACTTTTTGCCAAATTACTTTATAGTTCTCCTATCAATTTTTGCCAAATAGTGATTTTTTATCCCCAAAACCCAGATTTATATTTTTGCCAAATACAAGGTTGCTATAATATTTTACTATTGTTTGTCATGTTTCTTCTGGTTTCACTGGTATACTTTTCTATTCTTAACCAGTACCAAATAGTTTTGGCAATTACTCTTTAAAATGCAGTCTAAAATCTGGTACTACTAGCTGTCCTTCTTTTACATTTTTTAATTAATTCTTTGCATATTCTTTAACTTTTTGTTCTTTTAAATGAATTTTATTATTTTTCCTAACAATATTTTATGGAGTTAACATGACAGGGATGGCACTGAATAAGTAGATAAATTTTGGTAGGATTGTCATTTTAATTATATTGGCTCTGTCCAATCATAAACAATTAACATTTTTCCAATTAGTTAGATCTGATTTTATTTTTGTAAAAAGTGTCTCATAATAATATTTGTGTAATTCTAGGTTTTTTGGGAGGCATACTCCCAGATATCATTTCCATCTGTCATTATTTTAAGTAGGACATTGTTTTCTATCTCTTCTTGTAGTAGTCATAGCCATGGGAATAAAACAAATACATTCTGCCAAAGTCAATGCACACCATTTATAATAGTTGTAAATTTCTAGTAGCTGCTGTACAAATTTGGGTACTTTAATAAATCAAAAATCTATGGCCCCCTGCATCATAGACCAGGTCAGAATTGAGAGACTAGACATTGTGAATATTACCCTGGCTACCCCCATTTTGTCATGCTGTTGTGGGTTGTTCAATCTAACTGTGCTCACCAGAAATGTAATAAGGGAATATGATGCTGCTAATGGGGCTAATATTTGAGGGCACTTGGTGGGCTCAGCTGAGTCTTAAAGGCAGGGAGGCTATTTTTAGTACAGGATAATTTGGGTCAGCCAGAGGTTCTGTGAGTCTGTCTGAAATATTTTAGCCAGCTTCCCTGCTGTCTTCAAATTCCCTTGAGGGGAGGAGTAAAAAGCCCCTCCCTTCTGGAGACAAACTCCAAGCCCCAGGAAGTGAAAGCTGGTTCACTTCCTGACCAAGATGGATGCCTGGTTTAGCCCTCAAGAAATAAAGGAAAGTTATTCTATTCCTCTTCAGCTTTTGCTCTAGTTGTTGGTATAATGAATCACCAGAAGTTCTTTGAATAAATGTCAAAGGGGTTTATGAAAGCCAAGGGTAAGCTGAGGGAGGAGGGTTAGGGTCTAGAACTATTGCTAGGGTTGAAGCCAGTGCTGGAGTGTGGGGTCACAGAAGGTAGAAGTTAGGCTGAGGGAGCCAGCCCTCAGCCAAGGGATAAATTTCACTTCCCTGATGTAATAAGGTCTAGCAAATTCCTAAATGAGGTGATGGCTTGGTTTAAGTTTGTCCTTGCCTATCTATAGAAGCTAGTTCCCATGATCTCCACTCACCAAAATTCCCTCATCCCAGGGCCCAATGGGGAGATCCAGGGGATAGCAGGATGTCAAGGGAGAGGTCAAGGGAAATCAGCTAAAAGCCAAAAGCCCCAAAGCCAAAAAGACCTTCAGTTGGTACTGCAGGGATATTTATAATCCCAGTATCCAACAGTTTTGCTGTGAGACCACAACTCTGGCTGGGTCAACATTCTATTCTCCCCAAATGCCAGGATTGCCTCATGTGGATTTGCAAGTGCCAGATATTCTTGCAGCAATCCTGCATTACAGCATTCAGAGACGTAAAAATTTTTCTAGTTACTATTTGTGTATCATATTGGTTTGGATGTGTTGTCTCATTATCTGTACTTTCATGAAATTATTTTTTTCTTTGATTTGTTATTGTGTAAATAGAATTAGCTCTAGCCCATTCCTAATTAGACTCATACTTAACCTAGGCATAGAAATGACGTCACCCTCACCTTCCTTAGTGGGGAGGGGAGATGAGTTACCCACACATGACAACAAGTAACAAATCAAGAACAAGGGACTGCCATTTGTCTGCTTGAATTAGAGATGGACCCCCAGGAAGTGACGAAAGACACTATCTCTTTAAGTATGTTGGTTACTTCCTGTGGAGCAGTTCCTGCTCTGAACTTGGTGCTGAAGGACCTCTCCTGAGACCACAGAACACTTACACTCTGTATTGTCACGTGGGTAAGTTAGGCTGACTTCCTTGGCCTACCCAGGGCACTTCCAAACTCTGCCTTAAGCAGGCACTAACCTATCTGGTTGCTAGGCCTTGAGGCTTGCAGCCTCATTTATTTAGCATTTTAACCTTATCTCTAGTCCAGGCATTTGCAGGCCTGGATTAGCCTCTCCCTTTCTCTTTATTCCTATACTTTTACCTTCCTGATTGTAAATAAAGTGCCTTAACCCAATGCTGACTTGGATCTGATTTAATTATGGAATCAACTTGAATTGTTGATTCCTGGAGGCCACACTTTAAATACATATCTACAAAATACCCTAATTTCCCTCTTACATTCTTTAATTCACTTATTCTTTAGGATTGTCCTTCCTGGTTAAGATGGAGTCAGAGTAAAAAGAAGCTGCTTAACCTCTCCTAACCAAAACATATAGGACTCCTCAAGAAGACATAAAAACAAATATAGAGGAAGGAAGGGACCCCACAACAGAGCGTAGCATTGGAGGTACATGGAATCAGGGCATTTTCATGCTGTAAAGGGGTGAAACAGCTCTCACTAAAGTGAGAGCTGGGCAACCGCCTCCCCCACACCACCTACAGTGCCAAAGACAGTGCACAAGAGTTGGAGCAAGTTTGAGGCATGCATTAAGTCCTTGGCAGCTACCTGGGATCACCAGTGCCTTCCCTGAGAGCAGCAAGACTTAAGACAACCCAAGAGACTAAAGAATGCATGGACTTTGAACACAGACCCTGAGCACAGGCAAGAGTACGGTTGCAGACACAAGCTCAGACATGGATCCTGAGAGCAGACAAGGGCTCAGATCCTGAGCATCATCAGGGACCTTGAGTGGGGACCCAGTGTAGAGGGATACACGACTGTGGAAGCAGCACCCTGAGACTTTTAAAGGAGCCTTGGGCAGAGGAACAAGCAAGGAGACCACCAGGAGGCTTGACCCTGAGAACGACTAGACCTGAGACCTCAGGAGCTTAAAAAGCACAGACAGACCCTGAGTGTGAGGATAAACCTGAGAGGGAGCAGGGCTAACAATGGCAAGTCAGAGACAAGAACCCCAAAAGAGAAAGATCATCAAGAAGAAATCTGTAACACTTGACAATTTTTACACAGATAAAATCCAGACAACAGAGCAAACAGCAGAGGAGAACAAACAAGTAATCATACTCAAACCTTCCCAAAATAATGAAAACTGGCCACAAGCTATTGAAGACTTCAAATCTGAGATGATGAGAAAGATGGAAGAGATTTGGCGAGAGAAGTGGGAAATAGCTCAAAAGGAAATTAACAGGTTAGAAGACAGAAACTCCCAATTGGAGAAAGATGCCCCCAAATCAAAGGAAATGGTAAGCAAATTGGAAACCAAAATCTGTCAAGAAAATAACAGTTTAAAAGGCAGAATTTCACAATTGGAAAGTGAGGCAAGTAAATTGAAGTCCAGAAATGACCAGATTGAAAAGGAAAACCAAAAGATTATAGCCAAAAACCATTCCCTAAAGGCTAGAATTGAGCAATTAGAAGCTAACAATCTCTCAAGACAACAAGAACAAATAAAACGAAGTCAAAAGACTGATAAAATAGAAGGAAACATGAAATATCTCAATGAGAAAGTGACAAACCAAGAAAACAGGTCTAGAAGAGACAATCTGAGAATCATTGGTCTTCCTGAAAAAGCAGAAATTAATAGAAATTTGGACTCCATACTAAAGAAATTATTCAGCAAAATTGGCCTGAAGTTCTACAACAAGAGGGCAATATAGACATTGAAAGGATCCATAGATCACAATCTACACTAGACCAAAAGACAACCCCTAGGAATATAATACCCAAATTCATGAGCTTCCAAGTAAAAGAAAAAATTTTACAAGAAGCCAGAAAGAGACAATTCAGATATCAAGGAGCACCAATCAGGATCACACAGGATTTGGCAGCCTCCACACTAAAAGACCACAAGGCTTGGAATATGATATTCAGAAAGGCAAGGGAACTGGGTCTATAACCAAGAGAAACATGAAAAGGTAAATAAGAAACAGAACTTGTATTTTTTAAATTTGCCTCTTTAAGGGCTTCAATATGATCTAATTATTTGTATTCCTATATGGAGAAATGTTATGTATAATTCTCTGTAAGGAACTCTATTCACTATTATAGTATTCACTATTATAGTAATTAGAAGAATTATTCTAGCACAAATAGTCCTCTATACCTCTTCCCTTTTCTGTGGTATTTCTTCCACTCATTCCTTTTTTACATCTTATAGGTCAAATTATGTACTGAGATCTAATTTTTCCTCAAGAATAGTTGTTGTAACTGCTTTAGATTATTAAATATCCATTTTTAGTTTGTGAATTTTTCTCAGCTTTGCTGAGTATATTAGTCTTGGTTGTAAACCCAATTCCTTTGCACTTTGAAATATTATGTTCCATGTCCTTCACTCTTTTATTGTTGAAGCTGCTAAGTCTTCTGTTATTCTGACTCTAGTTCCACAGTATTTAAATTTAAATTGGTTTGTTTTTCTTGTTGCTTATAGTATTCTCTCCTTAACCTGGGAACTATAGAACTTACCAAAAATATCCCTGTGCAGTTTTACCTTGAAGTCATTTTGCAATGATGATCAGTTAACTCTTTCAATTTCTAATTTACCCCAATATTTCTAGAATTTTGGGGCAATTTTCCTTAATGATTTCTTGAAGTATGGTGTTTAACTCCATTTTCTTATCCTAACTTTCTGGGAGTCCAACTCTTCTTACATTTTCTCTCCTTCATCTATTGTCCAGGTTAGTTGTTTTAGTAATAAAATATTTTTGTACTTTTCTATTTCATTTTTTAAATTGCTTTGCTATTTCTTGATACCTGAAGAAATCATTACCTAATTATTTTTGTCTATGAGATTCTGAATCTATTTTACCATTTGAGTGATTTTTTACAATTTTCTTCCATCACTTTTTTTCTAATCTTTCCTCAACCTCTCAGTCATTTTGTTTTTGATATCTTTTTAAAACTTTACCAAAAGTTATTTTTGAGCTTGTGACCATTTAGTTTTTTTCTTTGCTATTTTAGAAGTTGGTGTTTAACTTCATTGTCCTTTGAGATTGAAACCTGATCTTCTCCTTCCCTGTGATAACTATCAATAAAGTTCTTCCAATTTCTATAATCCAACTCAGGTGTAATCTCCGGTATCCCTGCTCAAACCAAATCTGTGATTGACCTCAGGGCTCCAACTAGAGCCCCAGAAATTCTGGCACTGAAACGAGACTGCTCCTTTCCTGCCCCACCCCCACCCCCACCACAAGAATCACTAGCTCAACTCTCCTGGTGGTGACCACAGCTGATATAGCCCCAGCCCCTAAACAAATACATTTACCTGTGTGTACTCTCTCCTCATCCTTCCTCTCCCAATGCCATAGCCTGGGATTTAGCAGTTGTCTGGTCAGTGCAGTGGGTAGCCTGATGTCCTTCTCTGATCTGTAGTCAACCCCATTGCTGTGGGTGAGTGGGGTTATCTGAGGCTAAGGCTTTAGCCCACAAGACACTTCCAGATTTTGCTCATTGTTGATGCCACTCATATCTGACACTGGGATATTAGCACCTTGGATCATCAGAAAAATGTGAAACTGAGAGTCCTACCTCCAGGGTTTGTCACTTTTTGATTCTGAATTGTTTGCTCCAGTGTTTGCACTTTCCATTGAGACTAAGTTCAAAGAAGTAATTGACTACCCTCCCTAGTTGTCCTTGGCTGCTCAGCTTCACTTTTGATACATGTGTTTTTGCCATTTTTAGGATTAGTTTTGTGAAATTATTTTTTTATTGTGGGGGACTTCTGAGAGAAAGGAAGTCTTATACGCTACTCTGTCATCTTCTCTACTTCTCTAGTGTTTTTAAAATAAATGAGTGTTATATTTTGTCAAAAACCTTTTCTAGATCTATTGAGATAATCATATGATATTTAATGATTTGGTTATTGATGGGATCAATTATATAGATAGTTTTCTTAATATTGAACCAGCCCTAATTTCTGAGTATACCTGATCAGAGTGAATAAGGCTTGTAATTGATATTTTGCTTTAATCTTTAGTATTTTACTAAAAAATTCCATCAGTATTCATTAGGAAGATTGGGTTATAGCATTCTTTTCCTGTTTTCACTCTTCTTGGTTTAGGTATTAGGACAATAGTGTGACATAAAAGAAATTTGACAGGATTCCTTCTTTGCTTATATTTCTCAATAGTTTATATAATGCAGGGATTAATTATTCTTTAAAAGTCTGGTCAAATTCACTTGTAAATCTTTTTGGCTCAGGAGATACTTTTAGAGTGAACTCATTGATGGCTTGTTCATTTTTTATGGGATTATTTAAATATTTCATTTCTTCTATTAATCTGGGCAGTTTATATTTTTGTAAATATTCATCCATTTTACTTGGATTATGTTATGTTCCTGGGTTATCAAGCGGGGATAAGAAGCATAGGGGTTGGGTTTTAAGAAGTACCTTTTCTAAGAACTATGAGGACAGCTTCTTAGAGTGGCAGCAAAATTTATTAAGTTGGGGTCTATAATTTATAGGGTAAATGATGTAGGTAAAAGAATTAGGTTATCTTCATACAGAAACAATGATAGGTAATGATTCACAAGATAAGGATAATGAACATAGGCTACTTCAGTGATCACAGACAAAAGTTTTCTATATGTAATGGATCAATATATCAGATTATGATTGCACAGCTAGGCTCAGTACTTCAGGGGGTTACTCCCTAGTCAGACTCCAGATGAAATCCTTGCCCTAGTGGTTTTTTGGCAGGGCATCTGATAACTTCAAAAGAAGAATGGGTTAGGTTGAAGATAAGGGGAATAGATCAAGTTCATGCTAAGGGGAAAAGCTATGTGTCTACTGCTTCTAAGTTAATGGCTGTCCAGAGGCCTTGCATTCTGGGGTGCACTCTCATTATTGAATGATTATCAATTTTTTTGGTATATAATTGGGTAAAATAACTCATGATAATTGCTTTAATTTCATCTTCATTTGTAGTGAGTTCATTCTTTTCATTTTTGATACTGACAATTTGATTTTCTTCTTTCTTTTTTTAAATAAAATTAACCAATAATTTATATATTTTTTAATAAAACTAAGATTTATATTCATTTACAGGTTCAATAGTTTTCTTACTCTCAGTTTTATTGATCTCACTTTTGATTTTCATGATTTCCAATTTGGAATTTAATTGAGAGTTTATGCTTTGTTTTTTTTTGTTTGGTTTTTTTTGAGAGTTTATACTTTGATATTTTCTAGTCCTTTCAGTTGATGAGCAATTCATAGATTTTTTCTCTAATTTACTGTTATAAACATTTATAGATATAAATTTTTCCTAACTACTTCTTTAGCTGTGTCCTATAAATTTTTGTATGCTGCCTCATTGTTGTCATTTTCTTAAATGAACTTGATTGCTTCTATTTGTTCTTTAACACACTTATTCTTTTGAATTAGAATATTATGTTTTAAATTAATATTGAATCTATATTTCCATGACCATTTATTAAATGTAAATTTATTGCATTATTATCTGGAAAACATGCACTTAATAATTTTTTTTTTGCTTTTCTTCATTTGCTAATGAGGTTTTTTATGTTCTACTTTGTGGTCAGTTTTTGTGTAGATACCATATACTGTTGAGAAAAATATACATATTTTCTATTCCCATTCATGTTTCTCCAGAAATCTATCATATCTACTTTTTCTAAAGTTCTATTTATTTCTTTAGTTTCTTTCTTGTTTATTTTTTGGGTTAGATTTTTCTAGTTCTGAAAGCAGAAAGTTGAGATCCTCCATTAGTAAAATTTTAGTATCTATTTCTTCCTGTAAGTCAATTAACTTCTCCTTTAAAAAGTTAGTTGCAATACCATTGGTGAATATATATTTAGGATGGATATTACTTTGTAACAATTAAAAATGATAAAGGCTGATATTATGAGGAAAAATAATATTTTAATTAAAGCCACGTTGATAGCATAAACATCGGACCACACACCTAGCTATTTCAAAATCCTGCCTCCGGTACCTTCTCCTATCTTGTCTGTATCATATGCAAGAGTGCGAGCCCAAGCTCCACCCCAAATTTTAAGTCGCGCTCTACATTGGTTCCCATTGTTTGACTTCATCATGTCAAAAACCGGAAACCCATAAGATCAGGGAAAATGTAGTCTCAAAGTACCCCACATGTCCACAGAAAGTTTGTCAAATACTTTTAAATGGAACCCCCAGAAATTCTAAATAACACAACTTCTTTCCCTATGGTAATTTTTAGCAAAATATAATTTCCCTATCTTATTTCTTTAATTAGGTTTATTTTTCCTTTAGATTTGTTTGAGATCATAATTGCTACTTATCCTTTTTTTTTTACTTCAACCAAAGCACAATGGATTCTCCTCTAGCCCTTTACCTTTACTCTGTATGTATCTCTGTTTCAAATGTGTTTCTTATAGCCAACATATCTATTATACTACCTGCATTCATCTTATGAGAAAGTTCATCCAATTCACATTTACAGTTATGAAAAATGAATGTGTATTTCCCTCCATGATTATTTTACTTCTCTTTTGCTCTCTTTTCACTGTGTCCCTCCTAATTAGTGGATTATATTTGAGTATCATCTCCCCAAATCTGTCTTCCTTTCTTTTTTTTTAACTTTTTCTTTACATCTAAGAAAGGCTTTAGAGTGATTTATGGATAACATTTGCTATTGGTTTAAATATTATAGTAAGAAAAATTCCATTTATGCCTATGTTTTCTAAATATTCTCAATATAAAGAGGTCTTCTATTTTGCTAAAAGCCTTATATGTTTTCATTGATATAGTCATGGTTTTGTTGTTTTGTTTTTTTTTTTTAATTAAAATGGTCTATAGTTTTCAAATATTGAATCTGCCCTTATATTCCATGTATAATTCCAACTTAGTCTTAATGTACCATATTTTTAACATGTAACTATGGCATTTTTGCTAATATTTTATTCAACATATTTGGACTGAAATTCATTGCAGATACTCCTTTGTGGTTTTCTTCTCCTCCACTGATTTAAGTATCAGGACCTACTCATGGAAAGAATTTTGTAAGATGCTATCTTTTCCTAAATCTGTGTAAAATTGTATTAATTTATATTATATTGAAACTCTGGGAGCAGAGAGTCTCACCCTTGATTGATGGGTGAGGACTGTTGGATCTTAGAATGTTCCCAGGGGCCGTGAGGACAGGGGAGAAAGCGTTTGGCCAAGGTGGGTATAAATACCCTGGCAGCCCTGGCTTTGGGTTCCTTTCACTTCCCTTGGACCTGAGATCTGTGGATCCTGGTCTTTTGAGGATTGGTGACTTGCTTGACTCTACCTTGCAAGATCCTCCTGTCTTGTACCTGACTAGCATTGCCAACCTGTACCCAGACCATCAATCTTCTGATTCTCCTGCCCCTAGATATTTAGGAAATCAAATCATCTGTAGTTATCTAGGTATCCCAGGGCCTGGGAGGGATCCAGGAAGTGGGCTGGAGAAGAAGAAGAGGGTGGAAAGGGGTGGATCCTGAAGGCTGTATAGGTATCACATCTAGCAGGAAGAAGCTGAAAGACATCAAGCAGCAGCTAACTTACTCTGGTTTGGCTGTGGCCAAGCTGAGCCAGAGGGCTAACTAACCAGACACAATTACCTGCCTACAGCTCTTGAGGGTTTATTATTATTACCAATTAGTTAGGATTTCCCAATTCCTCTACCTATTACCCAATACTCCATCTTTGTTAAAATATAGATAAACTATCCAAGTACCTTCCTGGAGTGGTTATTTCATAGCTTCTCTGGGAAGGAAGACACACAGTCAGACAAACTGTTACCAAGGCTAATAGAGCCCAATATATATCATCAACCAACCCCAGGTGGGACCTGAAGGGATACCATCCACTGACCTGAAGCACTGTTATAAAGGAGGGAGATGTTACATCATCTAGCTAGGTGGCAAGCCTCAGTTGATCTTGCACTAGCCACATATCTGGACTCCACTGCTGTCACACAATTACCAGTAGTATTCAGTTTTTCGCTCTCCCTCCATCTGCACATTTATTTATATAATATTTATAAGTCTACCAAGTCAGGAGTTCCTTTATGGCTCATTCATTTTCTTTTTTTAGACACTAGTTATTTAGATACTTTATTCAGATAAACTAGGTCACAGAATTCACTTTCAAGGGTCAAAAGCAAATCATGTCTTTATTCTGAAGATATGACTGCAAGTTATCAAATTCAGTAAGTCATTTCATAGGATGAAAATTTTAGATAATTTCTCTAATATTTTCTTCTGCTTTTACTTTTTCTTTAGGCAATAAGTGCTCAATCTTTAGTAATAATCCTTCACTTGTTGCACTATGAACAAATGCACGTACCACAAAAGGTCCACTACTCTGTGGTCTTTGCAGACAGACTTCAGTGAGAATTACTTGCAGATTAGTGGCTATCTGGTCACTTGGCATATCCAGCATTTCCATTTCTTCATCTACCACAACCTCATGTGCAGTTTTAAAGAATTCTAGCATTTTCATAATGTCATGATTGATATAATTTTGGGAAAGCCTTAGAAATCTTTTTTTAAGTTTCCTTCTTAATGGCTAAAGTGCTGGCATCACTTCTGGAACACTCACATAAAAATCTGCTTGTATTTCATATCCAAAATCTTCTGAATTAGAACATATCCTCCTGCAAATGCAGCTCCATTTTCTTCTGCTATTTTAATTTCTGATGCTTTCTCTGTAAATACCATAACATTATTAATTTTTGAAGTAAATGGGTATGGGAAATTAAGGACACTGGCAAATGGTTTCAACTTTTACTTCTTCTTCTCCAATACCATATACAATGTCAAGTCAAGATAGACGCCTTACTTTGGGTTAGAATAGCCCAGAATTTGAAATCTTTTTAGTAAATTCATTGCTTTCTCCACTTCATAAATCTGCCTTGGAAATAGGCATTTCAAACAAACATCATCCTCAGGCTCACCCTCCATATACCAATATGTCTTTAGTTTTTCTACATTAATTGTTTTTTCATCTTTAGTTTGCTCTTTGGAGCCTTTTCTCCCCTTTTTTGCAGATTTCAGCAACATAGTATCTTTTAGCTGCCTTAACATTTACAATGCAAGATGCAATGGAGGTATTATAAATTATCTTAGAGAGACACTGCCTCCTGTACTAAAGGAAAACTCACTGGAAGCAGCTAGTGGCCATGCCAGCTTGACCAACATGCACTGTGCCAGGTCAAAATCAGTCCCTGCTTCCACAGGATATGAGGTTGAAAGGTTATGGCTGGAGGGAGGCGTTCCCTGCCTTCCTTTCTATTAGTCTAATCTCCACATTTTATATCCTCATTCATTTTCACTTTTTTTATGGTAAAAAAAAATTTCTATAACCAACTTAGAGTGTATGTTATTACCTCTTTGAGTTAAATCTGAAGAGAATAAGTTTCAAAAGTTGTCTACTCCTCCCATCTTTTCCTTCATAAGAATAGATAGTTCTCTTACAATTCTTTCATTTGAGATAATTCTCCACTCTCTATTTCTCCTTCACTATTCCAAGTGCAGTCCTCTTTCTCATTCTTAACTATGTTTTTTGGATAACATCCAGTTGTATGTAATTAACATCCTCTGTCTATGTATTTTCATGCTAATTGTCTTAATATTGATAATATTAACAAGTATTATCTTCCTATGTAAATAAAAACAGTTCACATTTACTGAATCTTTTATGATTTTTCTCTCCTGTTTATCTTCTTATCCTTCTCTTGCCTTTTCTGTTTTGTTAAGATAGATTTTTTATTAATTTCTACTTTTTATATTTAGGAGGAAAATGAGTAATAAAATTTTTTTCAATAGGAAAATCTGCTCTGCAGGTTGGCAGTTGGTGTCTCCCTGCTGTGTAAACTGTCAGTTGGTTACAGTTAGAAAGGTATGGCTGTATGTGGCTTGTAAGTTGCAGACTATTGGAAAGGGTTTTTTTGTCTCTGGGTCTCCTAGGTAGAGGGTATACTGCTAGCAATCTCTCTGGTTGGATACAGAGAACTGAATTAAGGTCTTAATAGCCTTTTTGACTGTTGATAACTTGGTTAGATGGGTAGTTAAATAGTGGATATACTATCAGATAGGGAGAATAGAGAAGACTAGATGAGGGCTTTGGCTTAGCAGAAGATACTGCCCTTTGAGACAGATAGATTTAGGGTTTATTTTAGAATAAATTTATTCAGGATTTGGGATCTTGGGTATAGGTATAATCTATTATAAGATTACTTTCACTTTCCTCCTTCCTATTTCCTATCCGTATTTCCTAAAAATAAACAAAGAATTTTGTATTACTAAATTGCGCATTAGCTTTTTTTTTAACATTTATTAATATTCATTTTTAACATGGTTACATGATTCAAGCTCCACCTTTCCCCTTCAACCCCCCCAAACCCCCCCACCCATGGCCGATGCGCATTTCCACTAGTTTTGTCATGTGTCCTTGATCAAGACCAATTTCCAAATTGTTGGTAGTTGCATTGGTGTGGTAGTTTCGAGTCCACACCCTCAATCATGTCCACCCAGACCCATGTGTTCAAGCAGTTGTTTTTCTTATATGTTTCCTCTCCTGCAGTCCTTCCTCTGAATGTGGGTAGCTTTCTTTACCATAAATCCCTCAGAATTGTCCTGGGTCATTGTATTG
>NC_058132.1:314409839-314440474 GCF_016433145.1 Gracilinanus agilis | reverse complement strand
AAGAAGGTGTATTCCTTTTTGTCCCTATTTATTTTTCTCCACATATCAATTAGATCTAATTTTTCTAGGACTTCATTCACCTCTCTTACCTCTTTCTTATTTATTTTTTGGTTTGATTTATCTAGATCTGACAGAGGAATATTTAGATCTCCCACTAGTATGGTTTTACTATCTATTTCCTTCTTGAGCTCTGCCAGTTTCTCCTTTATGAATTTGGGTGCTATGCCACTTGGTGCATACATATTGAGCAGTGTTATTTCCTCATTGTTTATACTGCCTTTAATCAGGATGTAATGACCTTCCCTGTCTTTTTTAATCATATCTATTTTTACTTTGGCTTTGTCAGAAATCATAATAGCCAGTCCTGCCTTCTTTTTCTCATTTGAAACCCAAAAGATTTTGCTCAAACCCTGAACCTTAAACTTGTGTATGTCCACCCGCCTCATATGTGTTTCTTGTAGACAACATATGGTGGGATTTTGGTTTCTAATCCACTCTGCTATTTGCTTCTGTTTTATGAGAGAGTTCATCCCATTCACATTCAGAGTTATAATCATCAGTTGTGCATTTGCTGACATTTTCTAATCCTCCCCCATTCCTACCCATTCTCCTTAAGCTATTTCCTTTAAAACCAGTGGTTTGCTATTAAGACCCTATCCCTTATCCCCTCCCTTGATTGACTTCCCTTTCTACCTTCTCCCTTATTTTCCCCCCTCTTTTTGTTTTTAAAGGCCTTATGAATTCGCTCCCCCTTCTCCCCTCCCTTTTTTTTGTCCTCCCCACTCCCCTGCTCCCCTTGGTTTATCCCTTCTAACTTTCTCAGAAGGGTAAGATAAGAGTTTTATTTCCCAATGGATAGTATAGCTACTCTTCCCTCTCCGGGTTGATTACACTGAGAGTAAGGTTTGATTATTACCTCTTTATGCTCTCTTCCTCTCCTTCTTATAATAGTATTTGTCCCCTCTCCCTCCCATGCCCTCTTTGTGTGTAATAGAATATCCTATTTTCTTATTCACTCAAGTTTCTCTTGGTGTCCCATGCTATTCACCCCCTCTTTCCCATCCCCCGTGTCATCTTAGATTATTTAGTGTTCCACCCTCACCCTGTGAATTATTCTTCTGATTACTATAATAGTGAATATTATAATACTAATAGAGTTCACTACAGAGAATTAAACATAACATTTCTCTACATAGGAATACAGATAATTAGATCTCACTGAGGCCCTTAAAAAGGCAAATTTAAAAATTATAAGTTTTCTTTCTTTCCCCTCTGTATCTTATTTACCTTTTCAGGTTTCTCTCGATTTTTGTGGTTGGATATCAAACTTTCCATTTAGCCCTGGTCTTTTCTGTGCAAATACCTGGAATTCTTCAATTTTGTTGAATGCCCATACTTTCCCCTGGAAATATATAGTCACTTTTGATGGGTAGTTGATCCGTGGTTGCAGGCCCAGCTCTCTTGCCTTTCTGAATATCGTATTCCAAGCCTTGCGATCTTTTAGCGTGGAGGCTGCCAGATCCTGTGTGATCCTGATTGGTGCTCCTTGATATTTGAATTGTTTCTTTCTGGCTTCTTGTAAGATCCTTTCCTTTGCTTGGAAACTCTTAAATTTGGCAATTATATTCCTGGGCATTTTCTTTTCTTGATCGAATGTCGCAGGTGTTCTATGAATCCTTTCAATGTCTATATAGCCCTCTTGTTGTAGGACTTCAGGAAAATTTTGCTGAATTATTTCTGTTAGTATAGAGTCCAGGTTTCTATTAATTTCTGGTTTTTCTGGAAGACTAATTATTCTCAAATTGTCTCTTCTAGACCGGTTTTCTTGGTCTGTCACTCTCTCATTGAGATATTTCATGTTTCCTTCTATTTTTTCAGTCTTTTGACTTTGTTTTATTTGTTCTTGTTGTCTTGAGAGATCATTAGCTTCTAGCTGCTCAATTCTAGCCTTTAGGGACTGGTTTTCAGCTATAATCTTTCGGTTTTTGGCCATAATCTTCTGGTTTTCGGCCATAATCTTCTGGTATTCCTTTTCAATCTGGTCATTTCTGGTGTTCAATTTGCTTATCAGTTCATTTGGTTTCTGAGCCTCACTTTCGAGTTGCAAGATTCTACCTTTTAAACTATTATTTTCTTGCCAGATCTCTTCCATTTTCCTCAAAATCTCAGTTTTGAACTCTTCCATAGCTTGTGAGGAGTTTTCCTTATTTGAGGAGGGTCCGGATGCTTGGTTGTGTCTGCCTCCACCCACGCCTCCGCAGTGCCTGCGCTCTGCGTCCAGCGTCCTGCTCCCACGCTCAAATTTCTCGTGCATTTTTTGGCTTAATGGGGTCCTAAGTCTTGCTGCTCTCGGGAACAGGTCCCGGAGCTGCCAATGACTCGATGGGTACCCCAAACTTGCTCTATTTCTTTTTAACTATAGATGTGTGTGGAGGGGGTGGGGGTGGGGTGGTTGCTCAGCCTGAGATTTCGTGAGGGCTGTTTCACCCCTTTATAGCATGGAAATGCCTCAATTCCACGTACCTTCCATGCTGTGCCCTGTTGTGGGTGTTCCTCCGTTCGTCTGGACTTTTTTTTGTGTCCCCTTGAGGAGTTTTGTGTGTTTCGGTCAGGAGAGGTTAAGAGCTGCTTCTTACTCTGCCGCCATCTTAACCTGGAAAACCCGCACTAGCTTTTTGATAAAACTCCTGCCATCAAAAATTTAATCCCTCACAGTTTGAATGTTAAATTTTCTATGTAACTCTGTTCTTTGTATTAGGAATGTTCATTCAATATCTATTTTCCCTCTGAAATATACTCATTTTCAGTAGGTAGGTATTTCTTGGCTATAATCATTTCCCCTTTGATTTCTAGAATATCATATTCTAGGCCTTCTGATCCTTTAAGATGGAAATGGCTTAGTGAATTTTGGGAAGATGGTGGCTTAGATGTAGCAAAACGTCAGACCTCCATACCCTTCCACACCAAGATGAAAAATAAAGGGCATCGAGGGGAAAGAAAACCAAATCTAACAACAGGACAGAGCTGGGGGATCCTCCTGTTGGACTCAGCTCAAGAGGTATGCCAAAATAAAAGACTAAATTCTTGAACTTTTGGGTTTGAGGGTAAGGAAGAGGGAAGATCCCAGGACCTCTCCCGCATGTGCTGTGCTGAGTCTCTCTAGCGGCTCCTGGAATATTTGGGCACGCAAACAAATTGCTCTGGAGAAAGTACCTTGCTGGTTCAGCTATGCCAGGCTCAGGGTATTGAACACAGACTGCAGGGAGGCAACTTGAAGAGAAATGCAGAGAGGGCAACCTAGGAGCAGTGAAAATGCTTCATCTTGCCCTTCCCCAGGGTAATCAAACTTTACAGATCAACACTGCACTGGCTATTCCCTTGTCCTCATGCACAAACAGGTGAAACGGTTTTGCATGGTCAGGGATTCCAAGTGCAGGACTGGTCAACACTGCTGTTTTCAGTTTTTCTATAGCATGCTTGTGCTCCCGTGTCAATTTTAAAGGTTCTGAGACAGTGTTCCTAGTCAAGTCTGTTAGAAGTTTTGAGATCAGACTATAACCAGGTATCCACTGCCTACAGTAACCCATGATACCTAATATTGCACGGAGCTGCTTTTTGGTCTTCAGCATGCACAGCTTCTGTATATGTGCAACTCTCTTTTGGGAAATCCATCTTATACCCTTTTCCAAAACAAAGCCGAGGTATTATACGCATGGTAACACCCACTGAATCTTACTTTTGAAAATTTTGTGTCCCCTTTTGCATAGCTCTTGCAACAGATATTTGCTGTCCCTTTGACAGATTCGAGCACTTGGTGACATTAGCAAAAGGTCATCCACATAATGTACTAGCTTGCTCTCAGTGAATATGATGGTTTCAAGATCTCTTTGCAGGATTTGACCAAAAATATTCGCACTTTCTGCAAACCCCTGTGGAATTCTTGTCCAGCAGAGTTGTTTTCCCTCCCAGGAAAATGCAAAAATCTTCTTACTGGACTCATGCAGAGGTACAGTAAAATATGCACAGCACAGGTCCACAACCGTGAACCAGGCCACATTACTTGGAATCTCGGTGATGATATTTGCCGGGCTAGGTACCACTGCATGTCCCTTCTTAACAAAAGTATTCACTGCTCTAAGATCCTGCACAAAACGCCATTGTGCCTTGCCATTTGGATCATTCTTCGGCTTCTTAATGGGTAAAATAGGTGTGTTCTACTCGGATATAGTGTAGACCAAAATGCCTTGTTCTAGGAGAGTTTGGATAATGGGTCTGATACCATCTGTGGCCTCTTTGCTCAACTTATACTGAGGGATTCTAGGTGGAGTACACCCTTTCACCTCTATCTTAACTGGGGTGGCAGATTTTAAAATTCCCACATCGGTTGAATGCTTAGCCCAAACTTCCTCTGGGATATCTTCTGGTATTTCAAAGATACTCCCTATGTATTGTTCCTCCTCATCACCCTCCACTTGTCCTAGGAATTGCAAGGGATGGTGCTTGAGTGACTGTTTGGGTAAGTGTAGGAACATCTGTCCTGACCTATCACACTGGATAGTGGCACCTAATTTACAAAGAACATCCCTCCCCAGGAGATTGGATGGACAACCGGGCATCAACAAAAAAGAATGATCTAAAGTCATTGGGCCTATTTTCACCATCTTAGATCTTAGCTTGGGCACCAACTCCATTTGCCCAGTGCTCCTTTTACTCTCCCAGACCCCATTAGTGCACAATTTTCTGGTGCTGATGTCAACACAGACCGAGTTGCTCCAGTATCAATAAGAGCAGGATAGATTTGATCTCCTATTGTCACCATAACCAAAGGTTCCCTGTCTTTAGCTAACTGATCAACAGGTACCAAAGGTGTTTCTATCTCTATGTCCCCCAAATCCCATTGATCTTGTTCTAGGACTTCTGTCTGTGCTAGCTCAGGATTCTCTGAGTGTAATGATGGTAAGTCTCCTTCAAAAATGGCTTGTTGGACTGCCAATGCCTGAATTGGCATCCCTGGACTGTTCATGGGCCTATGAGTGTCAAAGTGTATCTCAGTTTTTCCAGACCATGAGTAAGGTAGAGTGTCCTTCTCTTCACTGAACATGCTTTGCTTGACTTTAGCAAAGTTAGATTCAGGAGAGGTATTTCTCTGCATTAAAGGAAATTCTACAAAATTGGGAATATGTTTTTGGTTCATGACTACATCCCAATCCTGTGAGTCTATGCTTTCTTCTTGTATTTGTTCCCTAGACTCCATGGGAGTAACAGGAAACTTAACTTTAGATGGATTTTGCATAGGAAACAAAGTCAGTGTTGTAGATTCTTCCTTTGTCCCTATTGATGTCATTTTGTTCCTCTCTTGGCTACTGACATTCATGAAACTGAATTCCTTTAAATGCATTAACTCAGAATCTACTCCAAAGGCAGCTCTCTTTGGAGCATCACAGGCTTGAAAGTGTGCTACATTTTCATGCACTTGACCCTGAAGTAGGCTTGGTACAAATTCTCTAGATCCAGGATCTAGCTTTAAAATTCCTCTAGTATTGAAGCTACTAGAGTTTTCACTTTCCCTTCCAGCTTCCCTAGTTGGTGATAGAGAAGAGGTAGTGCCTGTGTCTGAGAATTTAGCACTTTCCTTCTCAATGGTCTGCAGGAGCCCATCTCCCTTGTTGACACTGTCCATTTCCAAGAGATCCCCATTAGAACATTTGTCTATATTCATTGCCCTTGCTGTTTGGCTTTGCTGTATATGTAAATGATCCACAGTCTTACTACAGAATGGTTCTGTCCCCCCATAGTGAGAATCAAGGAAAGTTTCTTCAAGCTTTTATCAAGAACTTGTGCAGATGTGCCTGGTTTTCTGTCAGTGTACCCCATATCACTGTTTCCTTTCCCATAAATTCTTTCCTTAATTTCTATTATATCCTCCTCCATTTGCAATTCCTCCTCAGTCATATCTTTGTAAATTTGTGTTACCTCCTCCACCCATAACTCATAATATCTTCTGCACTCATTTTGTTCTTCTCACATTCCTTTGCTACATCATTATCACTGCTTTTCTTTTTTTCTTGCAACAACTGCTTTCTCTAAGGCTGCTTCCTCAGTTCATAATGTACGAAGTCTAGCACCTTGGGACAGGTATTCTTCCATTTTTGACAAGCTTGGGGACCTACTAAACTTGGCACAGTCATGGTCACAACATCTAGCCTTCGCCTTATCACTGTATCTACTATTGTTGTCCCTGTTGTTATTATTGGTGTTACTATTGTATCTGGAATTGTAGTATGTATTCCTCCTGTTGTTGTTATTATTCTTGTTTCTAAAGTTAATCTGGGACTTATATCTACAATCCCTTACCACGTGACCAATTTTCGAACAAAGGAAACATCTCTTAATTTTGTTGTTAGCACTGCCACTAGATTGTCTAGGTCTGCTTTGGCTCCTCTGATTGGTGGACATCAGAGCCATATTTTTTATTTCTTCAACCTCCCTGGCCTTCTGAGCTTCCCTCAATTGCTTTTTAAGCTCAGCAATCTCTTGATCTTTTTCAGTTTCTAGATGGTTTAAATTCACTATCCTTTGAGTCATGGACATAAGCTTCTGTCTTTCTCAATTCTTCAATGGGCATGGTCTCCCATTGTGGGCAATTCAGTCTAAAATATGTTTGAATGCAATTTTGACTCCCTTTTACAAATTGCCTCCTCATATGCTGAATGTTGTCTTCAGCAGTCATGTCCCTAAACCCTAGGATAGTCTCTCCAGCTTCCAGCAGTCTGTCTAGGAATAAGCTTGGATGTTTCTCCTTCTCTGCTTCAACTTTTCAAATGAGCCCCATGCATTTGATGGCTTAGCATGAAGTCTCATCGCCTCTGCCAAGTCCTCCCTGCATCTCCTAAGATATGTCATGTTTGCATGAGATGACAGCTCTAGATCTTGATGTTGCTCAGGCCACGATGCTAAATTGGGATTGTTCCTTGTTTCTGCAAGAAATTTAGCTTTTTCACTTGGGCTAAATAGTTCTGTTAAAAGGAGTTCCACATCTTCAAAATTCGGATTATACAACCTGACTGCCCGTTTGAATTCCTTTATTGCCTTATGTGGATTTACGAAGAACTGGGGAAACCTCCTTTTTAAAATCTCTAGATCCCCTCCAGTAAATGATTTAATGCCCTTAACGTGTATAATCCCAGAATCCGGTTGTACTATTGTCCTGTCTGTAATGGGAAGTATTGTTACAGGAGCTGCCTCTGCCCCTGCAACTTCTTGCTTTTCTGGGTTGTCCTTTTTAATCTCTTGTTGTTTTTCACCCCCTTTCTTTGTTGTGACCATGCTTTCTATAATTTCCAGCTGCATAATTGTCCTGGCATCTAGTTCTTTTCCCTCCCTTATTTGTTTGTTAATTTCTATTAGTGTCTTAATATATTCCAACATCTGTTCCATAACCGGGTCAGTTACTTCAGTGTTTCCAAAGGTAAAAACCAATATCTTCCTTAAAATCATTAGGGCCCCATAACAAGTGGCAGTCATGGCTATGCCTGTCGGTACATAAGCTAAGGCCTCCCCTACTGTAATTGTCAGCCACAGATAAGTATCATAAAATTCTATTATTGTCCTAAAAAATTGGGGAACAGTGAAAAACCAAAATGTGGCACAGGTTTGCCAAATCCCATACATTAAAACACCAGAGCACCCCTAAGGTAATCATTGCTCTATTGAACATGTTGGCCATCTATCTCTTCTCCACTAGGTTTTATAGTACAAATCCTAGGCTGGCTGGCCAAAACTGTTATGATGATAATAACAGATAATTTGGAGAAGCAGATAATGTGTCAGGGCCAATATTAGAGCTTCATGTCAAAGGCCAGAGATTGACAGGCTTCAGTAAGGAAAGGAGGGGGCTAAACACTCCTGGCTCTCAAGCCCCTCCCCCTCTAACTGATACTGCTTCAGTTGGTAATGAAGACAGGAATAAGATTCTTCTGGTAAATTTCTGTTATGGCTGAAACCCCAATTGATATTCCTTTTCTTTAATTTATATTCTTCTCAGGTCAGTTAGAGGAGTATATAGAAGCTAATTATCTAACTATTGAGGACAAAGAAGATCTTTTTTAAACTGGCAGCAAACAGGATTCAAACTAGATGTTCAGACTGAGTTGTGAGTATCCCCCCAAATAACTACCAGGCACAGATTTGAAGATAAAGGTTATATTAAGTAATAACAAGGAAAACTAGAGAGGTTAATGAAGGTATTTGAATAAGAAAAGGTGACCCTGAACTATTAAAATGGAAGCTGCCCTTCCCCCTCACAGGAGGGGATGAAGGCACCTAACTGAACTTGTTAGATAATTTATTATATATTGATATTAATGAAGAATAATATTAACAAACAGGCTAACCCTATGAGTAGAAACCACTGGTTTATGCTACAATGGCCACCTCAGGCGAACCCCTAAGTCTGCAGAAGTAAGCAGAGTGTCTTCTCACTTCAACCTCCACAAAATAACTGTCTCAAACCCTTCTCAACTGCCCCCTCACCCAAAGTTCTCCAGGGGGGTCCCCTGGAATTCTGGGTGAATTCTGTACCTTTGCAGGGATTCCATGCTTTGCATCTCCACACAACACTCCCTGGCTTAATCACAACAATAGGGCAGATACTTTTCAGAGGGCAGGGAAGCTCCAACACCCCACTCCCATAGACTTCAGAGAAAGTAGCTACAAACCTCTGATTAAAACCACATGCTTAACCTAATCTATTCACCAAAGCAGAGAAAGAGCACATTCAGGACAAAATACCCCAAATACAAAGATTCAGCAAATAAATCAGAGGAACAAGACTATAGCCAAATACAAAAGGGAAAGAAGGAAAAAAAATATGAGTAAACAATAGAAAAAGAAAAAAAGAAATTAATATCAACAGCTTCTTTCCAGAAATTGAACAAAGAGCAAACGAATTAGAAAAAGTTCAAGGAACTCCAAGAAAAAACACAGAAACTCCAGTGAATTAGACACAGGCTTTGGAAGAACTCAAAATACAATTCAAAAAATAATTAAGAGAGGCTGAAGACAATTGGAAAAAGGAAACACATGAACTAAAATAAGAAAATAGTGTCTTGAAAGTCAAAATTGACCAGCTAGAAAACTACGGAAAGAAGGTGAAAGATGACCTTCAAAGAATATCATACCAGAAGAAGGATGACCAAAAAGCCAGGGATGAAATTCAGTCCTTAAAAATCTGAATTCAACAACTAGAAGGAAATGACTTCACAAGGCAGCAAGACTCTATTAAAAATCAAAAGAATGAAAAATTTGAAGAAAATATGAAATACCTCATTGGCAGAACATCAGATCTGGAAAAGAGATGGAGGAGAAAAAATTTAAGAATTATTGGTCTACCAGAACATCATGACAAAAGGAAAACCCTACACATCATCATAAAGGAAATTATACACAAAAACTGCCTTGACATTCTCTAACAAGAGGCAAAAGTGGTAATTGAAAGAATCCACATATTGCCTCCTACATTTAAACCACAACTAACAACTCCCAGGAATATTACAGCCAAATTCAAAAGCTACCACACCAAGAAAAAATATTACAAGCTGCTAAAAAGAAGTCATTCAGATACCAGGGAACCATAGTTAGGATAACATAGGATCTGGCTGCATCTACATTAGAGGACCAAAAGGCATGGAATATAATATTCCAGAAAGCAATGGAACTGGTTCTACAACCAAGAATCAACTATCCAACAAAACTGACTATATTCTTGCAGGGGAAAGTATGGTCATTTAATAAAATTGAAGACTTCCAAGCATTCATATAGAAAAAATGTACTTAAACAAAAATATAATTTGATGTCCAAACACAGAATGCAAGAGAATTACCAAAAGGTAATTAAGATAGGGAAAAACAAAAACAAAACTTTTTTTTAAGGGACCCAATAAGTTCAAATGTTTTGTATCCCTATAAGAAAAGATGATATTGGTAACTCTTAAAAAGTGTTTTTATCATCAAGGTAGCTGAAAGAAGTATACTTAGAAGGAACACTGACAAACTGTATAGGATGAATTTTCAAGATATATATATATATATATATATATATATAAAGAGGATAATATTAAGAGAAATGGGAAAAGAGACAAAATGGAGTAAATTTATATTCCATAAAAAAGCAGATGGGGGAACGGGGGAGAAGAACAATACACTGGAAGGGTAAAGAGGTTAGAGATGGACTACTAACCCCTTACTGCTTGGTTCCTGAGACAACTGTAACTCCTGGCATCCAGACATCATCAGTGGATTGCAGTGAGAAATCCCAAAGCCACAAAAGCCCCAGCTGTACTCAAGCCTGGCAGGTTCCAAGTTTGAGGCAGAAACCCAGAGACTCCAGTATAGCTCCTTGGGCCCTGTTAGTTAGATAGCTTAGTTTAGTGTAGTGAATAAGTCCTTCCCTGTCCCTTTGGGTTTTGTTATTAGGTGTTAAGATTTTAGAGTAGTCATTCCTATCCCTCCTTTTAGTTGTTTCTAATTAAAACCCAATTTCACCTTGTTACCTCGTCAGTTAATTCAGGACCTCTGGCCAGAGTGACAGTTGGCTGTTATTTTTTCAGTTGGGAGTGGTGTAGCTGTAAAGACTTCAGTGTTCAGTTATAGTCTCTCTTACATCCCAGAGAGTGTTCCCACAAACCCCATAGTTGATTTTAATATCCCTGGTGACCTCATTACTTATATTTTCCTACAAAGGGTACATGGATAAGCAAATGAAAAAAATTAATTGGAAACTAAATAATTCTTCAAAATCAGTGAATTAAAGAACAAATTATAAAAACTAATTTCATAGAAGAGAATGACAATAATGAGACATCCTACCAAAATATATGGGATATAGTCAAAGCAGTAATCAGGGGAAAATTTATATCCTTAAGTGCATATAGTAACACATTATTAAAGGCAAAAATGAATGAATTAGGCATGCAAATCAAAAAACTAGAAAGCAAACAAATTGAAAATACCCAGATGAAAACTAAATTAGAAATCATAAAAATTAAAGGAGAAATTAATAAACATGAAAATAAAAAGAACTAGGGAATGAATAAATAAGATCAGACGCTGGTACTTTGAAAAAAACAAATAAAATTGACAAAGTACACATCAGTCTAATAAAAAAAGGAAAGAAGAAAACCAAATCATCAGTATCAAAGATGAAAAAGGAGACCTTACCTCTAATGAAGGGGAAATTAAGGCAATCATTAAAAACTATTTTGCCCAATTATATGACAATAAATATAGCAATCTAGGTTATATGAATGGATATTTATAAAAAATATAAATTGCCTAGATTAATAGCAGAAGAAATAGAATACTTAAATAATCCAATATCAGAAAAAGAAATTGAACAAACCATCAAAGAACTTCCTAAGAAAAAATCCCCAGGTCCAGATGGATTCACAAGTGAATTCTATCAAACATTCAAAGAACAACTAATCCCAATACTATGCAAACTATTTGACATAATAAGCAAAGAAGGAGTTCTACCAAATTCCTTTTATGACACAAATGTGGTATTGATCCCAAAGCCAGATAGATCAAAAACAGAAAAAGAAAACTACAGACCAATCTCCTTAATGAACATAAATGCAAAAATCTTAAATACCAGCGAAAAGACAGCAGCAAGTGATCATGAGGGTTATTTGTTATGATCAGGTGGGATTTATACCAGGAAAGCAAGGATGGTTCGATATTAGGACAATCATCCACATAATTGACCATATCAAAAAGCAAACCAACAAAAACCACATGATTATCTCAATAGATGCTGAAATAGCCTTCGACAAAATACAGCACCCATTCCTAATTGAAAACACTAAAAAGTATAGCAATAGAAGGACCTTTCCTAAAAATAATAAACAGTATGTATAAAACCGTCAACAAGCATCATATGCAATGGGGATAAATTAGAAGCCTTCCCAATAAGATCAGGAGTGAAACAAGGATGCCCATTATCACCTCTATTATTTAACATTGTACTAGAAACATTAGCTGTAGTGATTAGAGAAGAAAAAGAAATTGAAGGTATTGATTTGGCAATGTGGAGACCAAGCTATCACTCTTTGCAGATGATATGATGGTCTACTTAAATAATCCTAGAGAATCAACTAAAAATCTAGTGGAAATAATAAACAACTTTAGCAAAGTTGCAGGTTACAAAATAAACCCTCACAAATTATTAACATTTTTATATATTTTCAACACATCTCTGCAGGAAAAGTTAGAAAGAGAAATTTCATTTAAAATTACCATATAGGGGGCAGCTGGGGAGTGAATTGAGAGTCAGGCCTAGAGATGGGTGGTCCTAGATACAAATCTGACCTCAGACACTTCCTAGCTGTGTGACTCTGGGCAAGTCATTTACCCCCCATTGACTAGCCCTTACCACTCTTCTGCCTTAGAGCCAATAGATAGTATTGACTCCAAGATGGTAGGTAAAGGCTTTAAAATAAATAAATAAACAAAACAAAACAAAATAAAATAAAATAAAATAAAATAAAATTACCCTAGAAAATATAAAATACTTAGGAATCTATCCACCAAAGCAAACAGGAATTATATGAACACAACTACAAAACACTTTCCAAACAATTAAAACTAGATCTAAACAACTGGAAAAACATTGAGTGCTTGTGGGTAGAATGAGCTAGCATAATAAAAATGACCATTCTACCCAAAAAATAATTTACTTATTTAGTGCCATACCTATCGAACTACCAAGAAACTTTTTTTACTGAATAAGAAAAAACTATAACAAAGTTCATTTGGAAGAACAAAAGATCAAGATGGGAAATAATGAAAAAAAATGTGAAAGAAGGTGACCTAGTAGTACCAGATCTTAAACTGTACTATAAAGCAGTCGTCATCAAAACAGTATGGTACTGGCTAAGAGACAGAAGGGAGGATCAGGAGAATAGACTTGGGAAAAGTGACCTCAGCAAACAGCCCAACTTCTGGGACAATAATCCACTATCTGACAAAAACTTCTGGGAAAATTGGAAAACAGTATGGGAGAAATTGAGTCTAGATCAGTGATTCCGAAAGTGGGCGCTACTACCCCAGTAGGTGCTGCAGTGATCGGGGGGGGGGGGGGAGGGGGAAAACGGTGATGGGCACAAGTGCATTTATCTTTCCTATTAATTGCTATTAAAATTGAAAAAAAATAATTTCCAGAAGGCTAAGTAATATTTTTTTCTGGAAAGGGGGCGGTAGGCCAAAAAAGTTTGGGAACCACTGGTCTAGATCAACATCTCACACCCTATAACAAGATAAATTCAGATTGGGTGAATGTCATGAATATAAAGAAGGAAACTACAAGAAAATTAGGAGAACACAGAGTAGTATATACTTGTCAGATTTCTGGGAAAGTAAAGATTTTAAAACCAAGCAAGAGTTAGAAAAAATTACAAAATGTAAAATAAAAAATTTTGATTACATTAAATTAAAAAGGTTTTGTAGAAACAAAAGGAAATCAACAAAAATTAGAAAGCAATCAACAAATTGGGAAAAAATCTTTATAACAAAATACTCAGACAAAGGTCTAATTACTCAAATATATAAGTACCTAAATCAATTGTACAAAAAAATCAAACCATTCCCCAACTGATAAATGGGCAAGGCAATTTTTAGATAAAGAAATGAAAATTTTCAATAAACACATGAAAAAGTCTTCTAAATCTCTTATAATTAGAGTAATGCAAATCAAAACAATTCTCAGGTACCACCTCACACTTTGCAGATTAGCTAACATGACAGTAAAGGAAAATAATAAATGTTGGAGGAGATGTGGCAAAATCGGGGCATTAATGCATTGCTGGTGGAGTTGTAAATTGATCCAACCATTCTGGATGGCAATTCAAAAACTATGCCCAAAGGGTGCTAAAAGACTGTCTGCCCTTTGATCCAGCCATACTACTGCTGGGTTTATAACCCAAAGAGATCATAAGGAAAAAGACATGTACAAAAATATTTATAGCCACACTTTTGTAGTGGCAAAAAACTGAAAAATGAGAATATGCCCTTCAATTGGGGAATGGCTGAACAAATTGTGGTACCTGTTGGTGATGGAATACTATTGTGCTAAAAGGAATAATGAACTGGCAGAATTCCATGTAAACTGGAATGACCTCCAGGAATTGATGCAGAGTGAAAGGAGCAGAACCAGGAAAACATTATATACAGAGACATACACTGTAGTAAAATTGAATGTAATAGACTTCTGTATTAGCAGCAATGCAATGATCCAGGACAATTCTGAGGAATTCATGAGAAAGAATGCTATCTACATCCAGAGAAAGAACTGTGGGAGTAGAAACACAGAAGAAAAACAACTACTTGAACACATAGGTTGATGCAGTTATGATTTGGGATGTAGACTCAAAATGAGCACCCTAGTGCAACTATCAATAATATGGAAATAGATCTTGATCAATGACACATGTAATACCCAGTTAAAATATGCATCAGATGTGGGGGGGGTGAGGGAAGCAGGGTTAAGGGGAGAGGAAGAACATGAATAATGTAACCATGGAAAGTTTTTCTAAAAAAAAAAAGATTGAAATATTTAAATCTTGTGTTATCCTAACTATGACTGCAAGATATTTGAATTGTTTCTTCTTTCTTGTAGTATTTTCTTCTTGTCTTATAAGCTTTGGAATTTGGGTATAATATTCTTTTGATTTTTCATTTGAAGATTGCTTTCTAGAGGTGATTCATTGATTCCTTCAATTTTCATTTTATTTTTTATTCTAAATTATCAGATCAACTTTCTTTGATAATTCCTTGAAATACTATTTCCAGGATTTGTTTTGTTTTGAATCATACCTTTCAGATAGTCCAATAATTCTTAAATTATCTATTCTATTTTCTAGATTAATTGTTTTTCCCAATGAGAAATGTCAATGTTTTTAATTTCTTTTTTTAATTTAATGATTTCTTTCTAATTGTCTCATGGAATTATTAACTTCTGTTTGTCCAATTCTAACTTCTAAGAAATTATTTTTTTCCATTAGCTTCTCTACTTCCTCTTCCATTTGGCCAGTTTTATTTTTTTAGAAGGTCATATCATCAGTGGATTTTTGTACCTCATTTTCCATTTGGTCATTTCTACTTTAAGAAGTTGTTTTCTCCAATGAACTTTTCTATACATTTTCAAATTTTTGTGTTTCCTTTTTGAAGCTGTTGACATTTCATGATTGTCTTGTTTTACTCACATTTTCCCCCTAATTTTTGTCTATCTCATTTCATTTTTAAAAGTCCTTTCTTCATCACTTCTAGAAGTTCTTTGTGTGCCTGAATAAAATTCATATTTTTCTTTAAGATTTCACTTGTAGCTGCTGTTGCTTTCTAGGTTTTTGTCATGCTCTTTCTAACCATAACTTCTCATAGGGTCAATTTTATTTTTGTTCATTTTTTCAGTTTGTTATACAAGTTTTTCTATTGGTAAAGTTGGGTTCTGTTCCTTTGTTGGAGAAGTCACTGTCCCAATATTCTTCTCATTGAACTAAGGTCTTTACTTCCAGCTTGTGTAAACCTAGAATTCTCCTTATTGGCTTAAACTGGTGGGTGGACCTTACTATTAGCCTGTACAATTTAGATGTCCTTGGTGCTGGCTTCTATATTGGGGAGTCTCAGCTATTTATTTACAAAGGTGGCAACCACAATGTTTGCTTGTACAATATGCTGGCTTGCCCTGGAAGTGTAACCTCACTGATAGCTCATGCAAGGTTGATGCCCTGTTAGGATGACTATAGGGCCTTTCTGCTGCCTTGCCCTGGGGGGTGGGGCTTTAGTTGAATAGTGGACCTCACTGTTGGCAGTCTTTTGCTGGGGTTTGCACAGTAGGGTTTGCTAGTGTGCCCTGCCCTGGAATCTTGGGAGCCCCGTTATAGGCTAACGTGTGTTATGGCCTCCTTGCTAACCGTTAGTTGGGCTATGCCTGCTTCTGGCTTACTTTGTATTGAGGCATCACTGCTCTGTTAGTGGGGTCTTGCCTTTCCCCTGCTGGAGGATAGCCTTCTCTAGTTCAGGCTTTCTGCTTCAAACTAAACTTGCCTTTCAACTCAGGGAGACAAAACTTTTCCTGCTAATTCTTGAGTTTTTCTGTGTTGGAAAATTGCTTCACTGCTCCAACATTTGGTAAGAAGCTTTGTTGAAAAGTGTTTTGTAGGGGAATTTGAGAGAGATCAAGTAAGTTCACCCCCTGACTCCACCATCTTGTCACTGGAAGTGTCCAGATATAATTATTAAAAGGAAATGAAAAAGAAAATAGGGTGAGAGATCAAAGAGGAGATAGCAGAAAATGAACTCTGGAATCTTATGAGAAGTTGCTAGTATTCTTATATTTCTGCTTTAATGGAAACTATCCTCAAAAGTAGTGATGTCACATCCCCTCTCTAGAAGTCTTCATTTAGAGTTTACTTCACACTATTTTCTCAAGTTCATGAAAATTCTGAGGTCCCTTACAAAACTGAGATTCTCTCATTCTTTGAATTCCAATTTCCTCATTGTGGGAGATATCCTTAGAATGCACCACTGCAATGTACTCTGTAAAATAAAACAAAGTGTTTTTCCAACCACCAAAAATAGTGTGAAACATTCTATTTCTTCACTTTCTTTCTGATTCTATTATAATACAACAGCCTTTTTGGCTATGCACTTTCCCATGATGGTTTCACTGATAGAATTTGTCTTATCTAGTCCCTTTTATTAATTTATTAACTGTTGTTTTCTTCACTTATTGTGAATTCCTACTAAATATTTATCAAACATTAAACCTTGCTTCTATTGTCTTAATGATCAATCAACTAACAGGAGAAGCTTCCTTAAAATGATTGTGAGGTATGCAATCTAACTTTGGGACTCTATCTGCTTTCTCCAAGTGTCCCGATTTTCATAAAGAAGAAGAAAACAGATTTTTGAAATTCTAAATCAGTGAGGTAGACTTTTATCTTTGGAAATATGCTAGAATCTATTTTTAAAGTGATGACTTATATGTACTTAGAAATGAAGGAAATTATGACCAGAATGCATGATTATTTTATCAAGAGTAATAGGTCATTCTTTGACTGAGCAATAATACTAGTTCTGTATACCAAAGTTCTAGTTCTGTATACCAAAGAGATTTGTTTTAAAAAAGGGAAAGGATCTATATATGCAAGCATATTTATAGCCACTCTTTGAGATAACAAAGAACCAGAAATTGGGGAGATGATAATTAATAGAGCAATGACTAAACATATTGTGGTTTATGATTATGATGGAATACTATTGTACTATAAGAAACAATAACTAAGTTGCTTTCAGTAAATCTGGTAAAGACAAAAGATCTAATGTTAAGTGAAGTGAGCAGAACCAGGAGTACACTGTGTACACAGCAAAAGAAATATTGTATCATGATCAACTGTGAATGACTTAGCTATTACCAGCAATAAAAAGATTCAGAACAATTCTGAAGGATTTATGAAAAACATGCTATTTACCTCCAAAGAAAGAGCCAATTGTTAGTGAATTCAAATGGAAGCATACTATCTTTATTATTTGTTTTACTTTTTTTTGGTCTGTGTTTTCCTCTACAGCATGACTAATACTGAAATATGCTTTTCAAAAATATACATATATAACATATAAGCTAAGAGTAAGCAGAATGATAAGTGTAGTAGTCTGGCTATGAACTTATCTCATCAAATTACATCTGTGCCATGTGTTTAATTCTGGGTATCATTTTTGAGAAGAACACTGAGAAAATAAAGCACATCCAGAAAAGAGAAGTTAAAAGTATGTACTGGTTAGGGTAGGGGTAAGTGACATGATTGCTACAATTAAGTAGTTGAAGTATTTTTGGAAAAGAGATTAGAGTAATTCCATTAGTTCTCAGAGGGAAGAACTAAGAGCAGAAGGCAGAAAGGGATCATAAGATCATAATACAGTAGGGTACCCATATCTGCTGATTTTCTGTCTGCTGATTTAGTTACCCTTAGTTAATCATGGGAGGAAATGAAAAAATAATGTTAAATCTCTGAAAATTAAGGATAATATTCATAAATTTCAAAAAGCCCACCAAGCAAGTACAGGCTATAACATGGTGAATACCATCAACCCAGTAAATGACTCATGTCCCCTTGAGTTCACTTGAAAGTTCTGGGTAAACTATATATTTATGTGAGGTAGAGTTGAACAAAGTCATCAGACTCACTCTGTCTTCCATGCTTATCAAAGCCTAATGGCAGTACAAAAGTCAGGATGAGTTGTGATGGTCTAGCATGTAGGTGATGACCTTGGCATCTTCAACATCTGACAGTGCTCCAAGGTCTCTATAGTACCTATTTCAGTCACCTTCATGGCCTTTGAAACAAATTGTTTTCAGCTACTCATTCCACTAGGAAATATTTCCACATGATTAGTGTAGATACCTAAGTAGACAACTCATCAACAGGTTTGAATCCAATCTTGTCCTTTTACAAACATGGAAACCGAGGACCAGAATAATGAAATGGCTTCCTCTGTGTGATACAACTAATCTTGGGGTAAGATTTGATTTTAGGTCTTGCTGGTGTTTCAGAGAAGTAATTTTGTAGTCCAACAAGCTATTACAACAAAAACCTTAGTTTTCTGGAACTAGCTTCAAGAAGTCTCATATCAAAAATTTGCCAATCTGGGGATTACAGGTTCCTAGCTATTTAGAAATCTAGTTGCCCATGTGAGGTGAAAAAATAGATACATCCTAGTGATTCCTTTAATAATTGTAAAATTTATATTACTTGATGTTACAGTTAAAATGATATGGAGTCACTTAAGCCAAGTGCTTCTAATACCCATAAAACTTATAGACAAAAACAGGCAGTTTGTATTTTTCCACTGTTAACTGTGTCAGTCAGATAAGGCTCACAGCTTTTTAATTACATGAAACACTTGACTGGCTGCAGAGGCCTGGGTTAGTCTTCTCTTCCTCTGCTATAGATATTTAATGTTAAATCTTCCCACTAGTTTGTGATCCTAATAAGCAAATTCCTCATACTTAAGACTCACCTAAGGCTGGTGTTGATAATTGACCTGAGAAATTTCCTACCACATCTGGATGTGATTAGGAATTTTGTCTCCTATATCTGGCACTATTTCCTTGTTCTTGAATAAGTCATTCTTATTTTGAGAGTTAGCACCCTAACTGACCATATTACCTCCCTTATACATTGCCCTTACTGTGAGTAAGTTTTTGAATCCTTGTGAACAAACTTCTGTCTGTATATATTGCCATATAATGTTTAACTGTTTATGTATTTGCTTACCTGCTTACTATGCCATATAATAGTGAAGTTCTTATTTTATCAACTTCTGAATTAAATGTTAGATGTGAAACCAAATAGATGTCATGCCTTCCTATATGATGCATAATCCTCCTTTACAAGAGGTCATAAACATGTTTGTGGAATAGATCATAGACATGCCCACATGAAATTTGGAAGAATTTCCATATCTTAGATGTCAGTTCTACAGGATCACATTTTGCTGAGCATCAATCAATCACCTTTCTCTTCATCCTGTGGTCTAATAGTTATTTCCCCAGAAGCCAACTTTCAGGATCTATGCCTTGTGGGAAGCCATCAAGCTTGTGATGTTTAGCACAGCTCATCACAAGTTATGAAACCCGCATAATAGGTGTCAGAAGGATGGTTATTCAACTCAGTTTCCCTTTTGTGACTCTTTTCTCATTAATATTCTATTTTACTGAAATTATTGTAATCAGTATCCTTACTCAGCCAGAGGGAAACACAGAAAAACAATAGAGGCTAATAGCAAGGCCAGCCACAGACCTCTCATAAACTCCTAAGTAAACCTCACATTTATATGTTATAATACAGAAACTTTCACTGAAGTCACTTCACAACAAACCAACATATAGTGAGTTAATGTTAAAGATTTTAAAACTCTAACTTAGATTTCCATACACAGATGCCTGCAAAAACAGGCCAGAACAGTCTCCAAGTTTTCCCCCTCCCTGATTCGATAGATAACAATGGATGATAAATGGAGAAATTGCCCTCAAAAGTTGGTACTTCTCATTCCACTGATTGGACTGCTTTCTCTACCCCATAGCCAAGGAGACAAGTAAACACACCTTGATTATTTTTTTTCAGTTAAAAATCATCCTTTCTCTCACTCCTCTACCATACAATGAGAAGGAAAGCAATATATCGGCAACACATGTGAAATCATGCAAAACATTTCCATAGTAGGCATGTACATGCTTATAGATATAGATATAGATTATAGATATAGATATAGATATAGATATATAGAGAGATTTTTCTCTGTGAACCAATCCCAATGAAAATGAGCTTCAAACTTTGCCCATAATTCTCTTCATTTTCCCTTCTACCATAAAAGCTTTCTTTAATACCTGTTGCATGTGAGAAAATTTTACTCATTCTCTCATTCTACCTCTTCTTTTCCACTTGTCTGAGTACATACCCTCTTTCTCACTCTATTTTCTTTAGTTAATCCCAACATAATCAAATCATAGCCTTTTGTCTCTGTAGGTTCTGGCTTAATTTCCTAATGATGATAAAGTTCTTAGAAGTTACATATATCATCTTCCATATGAATATATAAACATTTTAATTTATGAAGTCTCTGATGATTTCTCTTTCTGTTTACCTTTTTATGCTTCTCTTGAATGTTATGTGTCTTATTGAAATTTTGAAGTCTCTGAACTAAATTTACTATGAACCCACTGGCTTCCTGTGGACATTTCAAGGGTCTTTGAACTACATTTCCCATGAGCTCTCTGGCTTCCTGTTTTACATCATGATGTAGACAGTCACATAATGAAGTACACAGGATAAAATCAAGTGAGTGGATGGGCACTTCCTCTTTTCCTACTGAAACTGCATGGTGGTGGCAGGTAATGGCAGGAATTTCAAATAGCACTTGTATTTTCTAATTTTCTAATGGCTACCAATAAATCTTTTAAGACCAAAATATTTTTTAAACTATCCTTTTATATCCATTTTATTTTTTACATATATAAATGTCAAGTTTTCTACTCAGGTCCAGTCTTTTCATTAGGAATGCTTGAAAGTCATCTATTTCCTTAAATAACCATTTCTCTCCCCAAGAATTATATTTCATTTTGCTGGATAGGATATTCTTGATTATAATCTTATCACTTTTGTATTCTGGAATATCATATTAACAAGCTATCTATTTGTTACATATGGAAGCTGATAAAACTTGTCTAATCTTGACTATCGCTATATGATATTTGAATTGTTTCTAGTTGTTTACAATATTTTTTCCCTTGACTTGAAAACTCTAGATATTGGGAATATTTTTCTTTATAATTTTTTAAAATGTCATGTCTAAACTCTTTTTTTATCTTCACTTTCATGTGGTCCAATAATTCCTAAATTTTCTCTCCTTCATCAAATTTACCATGTCAGTTATTTTTCTTATGAAATATTACCTTTTCTTCTATTTTAAAATTCCGTTGACCTTATTTTTACTTTTTTTCCCTTATGGCTTATGGAGTCATTAATTTCTGCTTGCCCAATTCTAATTTTAACTAAAGGAACCTTTGTGTTTCCTTTTCCAGTTTTTTTTTTTTCAGTGAATTTTTGACCCTTTTTTACCATTAGACTAATTCTGATTTCTTAAAGGTTATTTTCTTCAGTATTCTTTGTACCTTTCTTACAAAGGCATATTTTTTCATACTTTTCTTATTTTACTCTCATTTATTTTTTATCATTTTCTCTCTACCACTATTATTTTATTCTTTAAATCTTCCAAGAATTCTTGTTGGGGTTGTGTTGAATGATAATCTTTCTTTGAAGTTTTGCTTGTAGCTTTTTTCATGTTTTCTTCTGAATTTATTTCTTGGTTTTCACTCCCACAGTAGATTTTTATAGTCAAATATTTGTTGTTGTGTTGTTGTTGTTGCTTATTTTTGAGCAAATTTTTTTAACTTGAACTCTATTTTTTGGACTTTTATCATCTAGGGTGGGTAAACATTGTCCCACGCTTCAATCTTATTTGTGCTGCTGTTGTCCTAGCTAGTTCTGGAGGTGTGCAATTTTTCTATGCTTCCAAATGTTGTGATCCAGGGAGAGGTATTATCACTGCTCTCTTGGTCTTTGCTTTGGTGCTTACTCAGGAAGTGCCTGTCCCTGCTCCTCCATATCTTCAAGCTCCTCTTGGTCCTGAACCTGTGACCAGGTCCTCTGATCTTTTGTAGCCACATGTACTAGTACTCCTCTGCCTGGAATTGTGACTCAGAATTATTTATTGGGTAATAGATTTGCCAGTCACCACCTACATGCAGGTCAGCAAAGGTCTCCTGTAATCCCTTTCTGAGCAGTTGTCTGACCCCCTCACCATTTCTTAGCAGAGAACTAAAGTTTTTGATGCTGACACTCATGACCAACTTCAAAGCTGGCAGCTGCTGCTGCTGCTTAGTGTGTTTCAACCAGCCCTTACCTCAGAGTTTACTTCTAAATTGCGTTAGGCTGAAAAATGTCTCATCTTGAAATTTTGTTGACTTTGTTGTTACAAAATATGATTTGACATTATTTTTAAATAATTCAAAGAGGAATATTGGGAAAGTTCAGCTGAGTTGCTACCTCTCCTACATCACCTTGGCTCCACCATCCTAAAAAATGTCTTCTTGACTCCAAATCTAGTGATCTATCTACTATACCACACTGTACCTACTTCAAGAACTGCAAGAACAGAAATGATTTATCCATGAATTGCCATTGACTGCGATGTTGTTCACATAGAAAAAATTTTCTACATTTCCAAAGATTGTTAACATTCTATAATTTGTATTGCAATTATTTATCTATGTTGCTCCATCTATGTCATCCCCTCTACCTTTCCTAAATTGTTCTTGCCACTAGTCCATATCCATAGCATCCATATTTTTAGGCAGATATTTCTGAATTAATATATAAAAAACTACTTCCTTTGACCAAAATCAGTAAATCAGAATATTTAGGCAGCTAGCTGGTACAGTGAAAAAGGTACAGGACTTGGAGTTAAAAATACTGTCTTCAGGGGCAGCTGGGGAGCTCAGTGGAGTGAGAGTCAGGCCTAGAGACAGGAGGTCCTAGGTTCAAACCCGGCCTCAGCCACTTCCCAGCTGTGTGACCCTGGGCAAGTCACTTGACCCCCATTGCCCACCCTTACCAATCTTCCACCTATGAGACAATGCACCAAAGTACAAGGGTTTAAAAAAATACTGTCTTCAATCCCTGTCATGTCAATTTAATAGCTATGTGACTTAGAGTAAATCATTTATCTTCTCCCTGCCTCAGTTTCTTCATCTGTAAAGCCAGAGTACTATTAGTATCACTCTTTTCTTTGGCAAGAAAATCTCAAATGGATCATGAAGAGTCAGACATGACTGAAACCACTGAATAACAACATATATCACAGGGTTATTATGAGGATCAAATAAATTAATACTTTGCAAACCTCAAATTTTAATTTGTTTTAATTAAATCCTATTTAAAATACCATCTATAGGGTGTAGTTGGGTAGCTCAGTGGATTGAGAGTCAGGCCTAGAGACAGGAGGTCCTAGGTTCAAATCTGACCTCAGACACTTGCCAGCTTGTGTGATCCTTGGCAAGTCACTTAATCACTATTGCCCAGCCCTTACCACTCTTCTGCTTTGGAACCAATACACAGTATTGTTTACAAGATGGAAGGTAAGGGCTTTAAAATGAATAAACAAACAAACAAATGAATGAATGAATAAATAAGTAAATAAGCAAATAAGCTAACAAGTAAACAAATAAATAAATTAACAAATAAATAAAATAAAATACCATCTATTAATAGTCTCAAGGATGGTCATAAGAAAACATGTTATACAAAAAAAAATAATCTCCCCTCCCAAATAAAAGCCATAGTCTTTCTACATTTTTATTGCCCATTCTGTGATCCAAAACAGAAACTCTACAACAGATTAGCTATCTTTTTTTCATTCTCTACCTTCTGTGTCTAAATTTTTTGTAAGATTTCCATTTTCCTTTCCTGGTTATTGATAAGCGCTTAAGATGTTTTATTAATTTTCCTGGAAAAATAGAAATGACCAAGTAAATAGAAAACTGGGAAATCTGAATCTGATCCTGACTCTCTCACCAATTTTCTCTGTGAGTTAAAACAAGTTACTTTATCTCTCTGTTACTAAATTTCCCCTGCTGGTTAAAAGAACTATTTTATGGAATTCATACAGAATTAAAATGAAGTCACAGATGTGAAAATAGTGGAATAATGTACAGGAGTTTTTATTGAAGTATTCTACAAGGGGAAAGTTATGTAATTTTGGTTCAAAATCTCATCTGAGGAGAATAATGACTGGATGTTGATCATTTCCTTATTTCAAATGCAAAACTTCTGGTCTTCAATTTTGGTAGAAATGACAGGCTTAAGTCTGATTTTATCTATACAATTAAATTAGCAAGGATTAACTAGGATCATCATTTCCCTAGATTCCTAACCACTACATTTCATATGATGTCTCCTATTTGGCAAGACAGCCATCCTACAAAATTTCCATCCTATTGAATGTTTCCAATTGTATATCCTCTAGCATCTCATACTCATCAAGTCCAAAGTAAGACTCATTAACTTTCTTTTTGATTTTTTAAAATTAATTTATTTATTTAGAATATTTTCCATGGTTCCATGATTCCCTACCTCCAAGATGACAAGTAATTCCATTGGGTTACACATATGTCATTGTTCAATACCTAAAACCATATTATTCATATTTTCAATAGAGTAATCTTTTAACACCAAAACCCCAATCATATCCTCATCAAACCATGTGATCAATCATGTGATTTTCCTCTATATTTCTAGTCCCACATTTCATTCTCTGTATGTGAATAGCATTCTTTCTCATAAGTTCCTCAGTGTTGTCCTGGATCATTGCATTGCTACTAGTAGAGAAGTCCATTACATTCAATGATTCCACAATGTTCCAGTTTCTGTGTACAATGTTCTCCTGATTCTGCTCATTTCACTCTGCATCATTTCCTGGAGGTCTTTCCAATACACATGAAATTCCCCAGTTCATCATTCCTTTTAGCACAATATTGTTCCATCATCATCAGATACCACAGTTTGTTCAGTCACTCCCCAAATGAGGGGCACTCCCTTCTTTTCCACTGTTTTACCACTATAAAAAGCATAGCTATAAATACTTTTGTAAAAGTCTTTTTCCTTATTATACTCTTTGGGATACAAACACAGCAGTGGTATGGCTAGATCAAAAGGCAGGCTGTCTTTTAAGCCCTTTGAGCGTAATTCCATATTGCCTTCCAGGATGGTTGGATCAACTCCACCAACAGTGTCTTAGTATCCCAATTTTTTCACATCCCTTCCAACATTTACCACTTTCCTTTAGTGTCATAATAGTCACTCTGATGGGTGTGAGGTGGTACCTCAGAGTTGTTTTGATTTGCATTTCTCTAATTATGAGAGATTTAGACACTTTTTCATGTGCTTATTGATAGTTTTGATTTCTTTATCTGAAAAGTGCCTGTTCTTGTCCCGTGACCATTTGTCAACTGAAGAATGACTTGATTTTTTGTACAATTGACTTAGCTCCTTATAAATTTGAGAAATTTGACCTTTGTCATAGGTTTTTATTATAAACATATTCCCCCAGTTTGTTGCTTCCCTTCTGAGTTTGGTTGCATTGGTTTTGTTTGTACAAAATCATTTTAATTTGATCTAATCAAAATAATTCATTTTACATTTTTTAATGTTTTCTATCTCTTACTTAGTCTTAAATTCCTTCCTTTCCCACATACTTGACAGATAACACTATTCTATGTTCACCGAATATATTTATGATATCATTCTTTACATTTCAATCATTTATCCATTTTGAATTTATCTTGGTATAGAATGTAAGATGTTAATCTAGACCTGATTTTTCCCATACTGTTTTCCAATTTTCCTAGCAGTTTTTGTGAAATAGTGAGTTCTTGTCCCAAAAACTGGGAACCTTGGGTTTATCAAACACTAGCTTACTTAGGTCATTTACCACTAGTCTTTTCCATTAATCTACCCTTCTGTCTCTTAGCAAGTATCATATTGTTTTGATGACCACTCCTTAACAGTGGTCATCAAACAGAACAGTTTAAGATCTGGTACGTACTATACTCCCATTCTTCAAATTGTTTTTCATTATTTCCCTTGATATTCTTGATCTTTCCTTCTATATGAATGCTGTGATATTTCTTTTTCTAATTCTCATTAAGTTTCTCCTAAAGAACATCCCTTATCCTAACTCCTACTATTGAATTCACCACCATCATTTCCTCCACTAAGGCTCAGAATAATTCTTAACTCTTTACTTCCTTTCAACATAAATCCTATCATGCTTCACCACCACCACCACACTATTTAATCAATTAAAAATCTTTTAATTCTACCTCCAAAGAGAACCCTATCACAGTATGACCACTCCAGTTCAATCCCCCATCACTTTTCCCTTGGACTATTATGATAATTTTCTTAGAAGTCTCAAGTATTGCTCCTCTTTTTTCCTCACAAAGTTATATGTATAAAGGCAAACTCCTTTAAAAGACATAAAACCTCTGATCAATGCTATGACCGACCATTTTTTCAGGGGATTGAGGGTGAAACATGCAACTCATTTTCTTAAAAAAGAGTTTATAGACTCAAATTATATGAATGGACAAACATTTGGACAACTTTAGTGTGAGAATTTCTTTTCCATGGCTATGGATACATAATAGGGTACAGGAGTACTGGTACAATCCATTAACTGGAAGAAATTGGAAAGGCTACTTTTGGAAAGGAATAATTGCATGTTATGTAAGCATCCTGCTCCTCAATTTAGAGAGATCACAAGGATTCTATAGCTGACTTAGATTGCCCTCCAGGTGTAAAGGTATCCATCCTCTTCAATATGAAATATAAGGATAAGCAAAAATGAAAATAAAGGAAATAAAAAGAAAAAAGGGTAATTTAAGTGAAGATTTTTTTTTAATTCAAAGAAGAGAAACCAAGGACCAGAAGGGATCACAGAAGCACAGGGTAGTTTTGAAAGCTACATGTTGAACTTATAAAAAGAAAAGCTGTGCACATTTGACATTTGTCATTTTATAAAAACTCCTTTCTCTTCTACTGTGTAGATGAAACTGCTCATATTCCTTGATATTTCTTCAATTTGGAACTTTTTTTTTTCAAAAAGAGGAAAGACATACAAACAAAAGACAAAAAGATAAAAATGATATTCAGTCCCTGGAACCATGAAGCATTATGTTGTTCCTGGCCATTTTCTGTTTACCTTTTGCTTTGAGAACTGCAAACAAATCCTTTACCTATGCCTTTACAAAAGAAAGACCTGTTGAATACTTTATTGTTCCACTTACCATGTTTGTAAACTCTAAGACCATAAACCCCTTTCCCATCTATTGCTCCCCTGTATATGTTGTCTTCTCTGTTAGAATCTAAGCTCCTTTGGGTTCAGACTATCTTATTTTTGTATTTATATCGATATCATTTAGAATAGTTCTTGGTCCATAGTAAGGATATTATTAAAAACTGTTCTTTACATATGGTATTTCTTCTCCTACTTTTGTGCCTTTGCTAAGATTGTTCACCATTTCTCTAATGCAGTCTATTTTCACTTGCTCCACTCAAAATGGGGCTTCTCAAAGCTCAGCTCAACTACCACCTTGTACATAAAGGTTTTTCCCTAATTCACCCAGTTTTTAGGGCCTCTCTGCCTTAAATTACATGTATTTGTATTTTGTATTTGTATTGTGTATTGTTTTTGTATTTTTGTTCACTCCATCTCTATCTCCCTGTCACTTTGTGGGCAGATATAGCTTTATTTTTATCCTTGTGTCCCCAAACCTTAGTACATTGCTTTGTGCTTAGAAAATAGGAATGGAACGGGTCTATAATTTCACTGGTATAATGGAATTAACTCCAGTGAGGAAATTATCATTACAAATAAGTTATATTAGCACCTACTTTGCAACTTAGTCTGTTTCAAGAGTTGACTGGAGAATTGAGATATTAAATAACTGTCATAGGATTACATAGCTAGCAATAGGTAGGATTTGAATTCACTTCTTTCTCTTTCATGCCACTCTCTATCCATTATAATGATGTCCTGGTACATACCCAGTTCTAATAAATGTTTACAAACTGACTAATCAATAATTGAAATAAATATTTTCCTAGGCTTAGAAGATCTATATTTCATTGTTTTATCAATACTAACCCAAACTAAAGCAGTGCCAGGATACAGCTTTAGCTCATGAAAAACATTTCCAGCAACGACAGAATTGAACTAGTTCTATCTATATTTTATTATATCTTACAATTCTTCAAAATTATGACATCTCTGGCAACAAAATGAATCTACCCCATCCAATAAATGCACCTGAGGGAGCTGCTGCTACTCAGTCTTACAACAACATATTAAAAGGCCTCAGAGGAAAAAAAATACACTTTTAATGACGATGTAAGGGTTTTAGTATTTACTAACCACAGTTAAAATGCTTTAGTGATTATTAAATATCCAGAAGAAACATTACTCTTTTATCATTTCACCCTCATTCAAATAAAAGTGACAGTTTCCTCAGGCTTGAGTTGGATTGGAATATGTGTCAACAGGTAACACTACCAATTCTATTACATTAATTACAACATAAATTAGTTCTCCTTTATTATTTCCTGGGCACCTAATCAAAAGCAATCAATGGAAATTTTCAATAAGACTAATAATAGTAAAATAATAATGACAACTAATATTTATTTAGTGTTTTAAGGTTTATAAACCTTATATAAAGTACTTCACATATATGTCATTTGAATGTCAAAAGAACTATGGAAAGTAGGTATATTATGCCCATTTTTATAGACAAAGAAACTGAGTCTAAGCAATTTGCTTAGAATTACATGACTACTCAAGTCTTCTTGACTTGCAATCTATACCCTTTCCACTATACTACCTACTGTTTCCAGGGATCTCTTCATCTCTTTTTATTTCTTTCTTTCCTGTCCCTACCTGTACTTTTTCTGAATTCTTAACTTTCTTCACTTTTTATTCTTGGACTGGAATCAGCCATAGAGATGATAGAGCCCAAACTGTCATTTTGCACAAGGTGACTGAGACTACGAGAAGAAGCTATTTGTCCAAGATCAAAAAGTCATTAAATGAGACTTCCGGGTTAAGATGGCGGCAGAGTAAGAAGCAGCTCTTAACCTCTCCTGACCGAAACACACAAAACTCCTCAAGGGGACATAAAAACAAGTCCAGACGAACGGAGGAACCCCACAACAGGGCACAGCGTGGAAGGTACGTGGAATCGAGACATTTCCAGGCTAAAAAGGGCTCTCACTCACTCAATCGCGGGCTGAGCAACCGCCCCACCCCCACCCCCTCCACACTCACCTATAGCTCCGAACCCAGCTAAAAAGAAATAGAGCAAGTTTGGGGCACCCATCGAGTCATCAGCAGCTCCGGGACCTGTTCCTGAGAGCAGCAAGACTTAGGACCCCATTAAGTCAAGAACGCACGCGAAATCTGAGCGCGCGCGCCAGAGCAGAGAGTGGACGCTGGACGCAGAGTGCCGGCTGAGCAGAGGCGTGGGTGCCGGCTGAGCAGATGCTTGGGTGGAGGCAGACACAGCCAGGAACTAAAGCCTAAGTGGGGAACCTGTGCAGACGGGTATACGACTGTGGAAGTAGCTCCCTGAGACTTGTAAAGAAACCTCCAGCAGAGGATCAAGCAAGGGAATCCACCAGGGGGCTTGACCTTGGAAAAAACTAGAACTCAGTCCTCAGAAGCCAATAGATCTCAGACAGACACTGAGCGCGAGGATAAACCTGAGAAGCTGCTGGGCTAATGATGGCTAATCAGTTACAGGAAATTCAGAAGAGAAAGAATAATAACAAAAAAAAGAAGTCTCTAACACTCCACAGCTTTTACACAGAGAAAATCCAGACAACCAAGCAAACAGAGGAGGAGAACAAACAACCATCCAGACCCTCCCCAAATAAGGAAAACTCCTCACAAGCTATGGAAGAGTTCAAATCTGAGATTTTGAGGAAAATGGAAGAGATCTGGCAAGAAAATAACAGTTTAAAAGGTAGAATCTTGCAACTGGAAAGCGAGGCTCAGAAACCAAATGAACTGATAAGCAAATTGAACACAAGAAATGACCAGATTGAAAAGGAATACCAGAAGATTATGGCTGAAAACAAGAAGATTATGGCCGAAAACCAAAAGATTATGGCCGTTTACCAGAAGATTATGGCCGAAAACCAAAAAATTATAGCCGAAAATCAATCCCTAAAGGCTAGAATTGAGCAAGTAGAAACTAATGATCTCTCAAGACAACAAGAACAAATAAAACAAAGCCAAAAGACTGAAAAAATAGAAGATAACATGAAATATCTCAATGAGAGAGTGACAGACCAAGAAAACCGGTCTAGAAGAGACAATTTGAGAATAATTGGTCTTCCAGAAAAACCAGAAATTAATAACAACCTGGACTCTATACTAACAGAAATAATTCAGCAAAATTGCCCTGA
>NC_058132.1:314324725-314404844 GCF_016433145.1 Gracilinanus agilis | reverse complement strand
ACCCAGGACAATTCTGAGGGATTTATGGTAAAGAACGCTGCCCACATTCAGAGGAAGGACTGCAGGAGAGGAAACATATAAGAAAAACAACTGCTTGAACGCATGGGTCGGGGTGGACATGACTGAGGGTGTAGACTCGAAACTACCACACCAATGCAACTACCAACAATTTGGAAATTGGTCTTGTTCAAGGACACATGACAAAAGTAGTGGAAACGCGCATCGGCCAAGGGTTGGGGGGGGGTGCGGGGGCGGGGGTTGAAGGGGAAAGGTGGAGCATGAATCATGTAACCACGTTAAAAATGAATATTAATAAATGTTAAAAAAAAAAGTCATTAAATGACAGAGCTGCTATTCCAACCCGTGTCTTGTCAGTAGCAATTTCTGGAAAAAAACAAATCAACAAAACCATTGAAATAACATATAAGACCATGTAGGGAGTGGCTTAGGCAGGGCTCCATATGAGAAGATTTTGTTCTAGAAGTACATAAGGTATCTCATTTGAAAGGAGAATTATCTTGATACTAGCAGTCAAAAGTAGAATTAGGAAAGAACCCAAATATGATAAGGAATAAGAACAGCAAATGATGAAGGTAAAGAATATATGGCAGCATCTATATGTACTGAGAGGAAATCAAGAATATACTGAAGTTGGATTTAGAAATTTAATTCTATACACTTTTATTAAGTAAATCCTTTGCAAAAGTCATTATTTTAAATGCTAAAGACACTTAACAAAAAGACATTGTGTACCCTTAAGAAATTATAGTATGTACACAAATGATCAAAAATAAGATATTTTTGGAGAGTTAATTTAGGGTTAGTGTGATCAGAAAAAGCTTCAAATAACAAAGATGTTATCCACAAAATGGGCCTTAAAGTAAACTGAGATCTCAAAGGATGCCAAGCTAAAGAAGTTATCTTAAGTTATCTTTTGTTGTTTAGTTGTTGCAGTTGTGTCTGAACCTTTGTGACCCATTTTGAGTTTTTCTTGGCAAAAATACCAAATTTCCTTTTCCAGATCATTTTATTGATTAGGAAATTGAGACAAACAAGATAAAGTGATTTGCTCAATGTTACACAGGTCATAAGTGTCTGAGGCCAGGTTTGAACTTGCATTTGAATTCAGGTCTTCCTGACTCCAGGCCAGTACTCTATTTACTACACCACCTAGATAGGGAAGCTATCTTAAAGCTACTGAAAACTTGTTTTCATAGAAGAGCATTATGATAACAAGGATGTATCAAACAGCTTGTATGCAGAAAAGGTAAAAGTGGAGAAGGGATATGGAAGTAAAAAAAAAACAATTTTAAAATGTCACTCTGAAGTAAGGATTTTACCAGGAGAGCAGGAAAATTGTGAAGAATCAAAGCTTTGATATATAAAATTCATTAAAGGCCTCCACATCAGACTTGTGTAGAAAATCAACAAGTCACTGGTAGAAAACTCATTTGTTCATTTTTTCCCCATCTCTTCCCCACTCATAGAACAGACCTAATTTTGAATGTTGGCTTTGATGTTCAGTGGTTTTGTGTTGTATTCAATTGTCATTAGTTGCTAGTCCCTGTAGCCATGTGCTAATAAAAAAACACTGGATTTGCAATCAGAGGAATTGGGTCCATGTACTAACCCTGCTTGCTGCCTATTAGCTTTTTGACCTTGGGCAAGTGACTTTACCTCTTTGAGTATCAGCTGTTTATCTGCAAAATGAGAATTGAAGTAAATGACCTCTAAGTCACTTCTAGCTATAAATATGTGACCCAATAAGTAGGAGAATGGAAGCTTGTTGATTACAAGGACTAATTTTTGTTTTATTTCCACATCCTAACATAGTATCACAAGACATTTTATCAGAAAGTTGGTGCTTAATACAAGCATAGTGAGTGACTTGAATGAATTCTTGTTGGAGCAGGCAGATATATGGCCAGGGGGATGGTAATCATAGAAAATAAAGCAAAAGAAATATTAGGGCAATCCAATGTGTTGAAATTAGCATATGGCCCAAACTTGAAAAGCTGAAAAGGCAAGGTGCCAAGATTACTCCTAAGAGGGTCAATTTTCTTTACAGAAACTTATCATTTGCCCAATGCGATTTGGAGCTTCCTAGAAAGATCTACTATCTATTTGAACTATATGACATGGTTTTCATAAATTGACATATTACTGAGGATATGGATTTGCCATTGGTTCCCTTAGCTTAGGAGTCCTGTGCATTTGTTCTAGAACTTATCATTGTGGCTTTGGAAAGGATGGGAGTAGAAGTAAAGTAAATCAAGGACATGGAGAGGAAGGGAATAGAAAGCATAGAATCTTCTATTCCCTAGTGCTGTTGCCTATCTGTGTCATCCTCTGAACTGAAATGTTTAGTATATTATGAGCTATATTTTCTCTGTTTTGGGCAACTATTAGTGATTTTTCTCTTCATGGATCTGACTTGTTAACTTGACTTTTAAGTGTCTATATTGTTCTTCCCTATGTCCTACTGATCAATCTGAATTTTACAAAACTTTCTTGCGTGCAGATTCTCATTTTTCTTCAGTAGCAGACCCCTCTTGGAGGCCACTGCATACATCATGCCTATTTAATAGGTATAAAGTTCCAAATTTCAATTGAATTAATCAGTAATTATTGAACCCATAAAACCCCTTTATCACCCCTGCAGTAGCTACGAAAAAATGTATTGTTAAGTGCTTTCCAAACCTTAAAACATTTTATAAAACAAACTTGTTATCAGTATTCTCATTAACATTATTAGAATTATTGCCATCATTATAATAATTATTATTATTATCATTACCTACTTTGTGCAAAACACTCTACTATGCTCTAGGGAGAGCATGACCAAACAACAATAGCAATAGGAATAGCAATAATAACAACAACCCCAAATAGTTCCTCCCTTTGAGGAGCTTCTATTCTACTGAGGGAACATGATTCACATAAAATAATTAAATGGAAAATGCATACAAAGTAGTAAAAAAAATTTCAAAAGAGTAGTTGGTAGTGATTGGAGGATCAAATAAAAAGACTGTGGAATTAAAAGAGATACCCATCCCTGTGCTTTGATGAAATTTATTCTACCAGATAAGGAGGACCACTCTTGAAAAGGCTCTGGAAGAGAAATTAATTCTGACATACAAAGTTCTGCTAACAATCCATTTTAAAATGGAGAGTGTGAGAAGATGAGGAGAGTGAAATAAAATTTTGGTGAGAATGCCATAAGCAACTAAATAAAGAAAAATTGTTCTTTTTATAGATTGTATCTCCCTGCTTATTCTTAAGATAAAGAATTCACTCGTTCATTAAGGAGACCCACACATTCAGTAATATGAGTTAGATATCTGCATTTTAGAAAGCAGTGAGAGGTTAAATTCAAGAGATATTCCATATTTTTATATTTCTATAATATAAATATGACAGCATTTGACAGAACAAAATCTATATGTGTTCCACAAATACATATGCATCATTCACTCGATTCTTATGAGCATCTGGGTCTTCTCAATTATAAGGGGCAGTCCTATTTGGTTTTGCACTTTTCGATGAGCAGTCAATTCACATACCTTCATTTGTTTTATGTATATTTTATTTATAATTGAGGGTTTGCCTTCTTATCTTCTGAGTGCAGACAGTACTCTAAGAGCTCAAGAAATCCTTTCCCTGCAGATATGTCTCTGCTCCTTTCCATAGAAATGAAAAAGGAATTTTATTAATGATAGCAGCACTCACCTGCCAGTTTCTGCCCAAGAGTTCTGTGCTAATGCAAAGACACACAGCACTTGAAGTGGTCTGTGAAGCTTGAACCCGACATCATCACGCTTCCAGCACCCAAGGAATGATGCTATCTCACACACATGCATGTTTGAGAAAAGAGCATGACTGATCAAATGACAAGGAAAATAAGCCACAAGGCTAAGCATTTGAAGGTTGTTGCTGCTGTTTCAGACCTTACAAAGCTTTGAACTGATGCCTGTCATTGGACTGAATCATTGTGTCCCTATAATAACTACTGGAAAAACAACCAATTCCATTATGAATATTCTGTCCCTATCATTGCATGTTTGTTTCTTGCTCTGCCTCCTTAACTGGATTTTACTTTATGGCAAGCAGTCAGTCAATCCCTTTTATTGAATACTCACATATGCACAGATATTTGAAGTGATCGATGAGTATTAATAGCAACATGCTTCTCTGAAGTAGAAATTGAATATATTATTAGTTAATTAAAATTGGAGTCAAGGTTGATAATAAAGCAAATGTCTGTGTAGTTGGTCGGCCCCTGCCTGAACCAATTGGACTGTAATTATACACGGCCATGGTCAAATCACTCCTTTGGAACATGAAAAACTGTAAAAGTGAGTAGCCCCAACTAATGGCTATTATAAATCAAAAGAATGGTGATAGCTAATCAGATGGTGACATTTCCACCATGTAGAGTCAGAATGGTGTGAAAACAATTGCCATCACTGACCAAACTGAAGACAGATTGTAGCCCTACCGCTGAGGCACTCAAACAAGATACTGAGTAGTGAGTGTCACCTTGGATTTTTTCCCACCACCACTAATTCCTCCACCAAATATGTATTTTTTGTGTTAAAAATTTGCTTTGGACAAAATGAAATATATGCACAAGATGCAAATAATATATAATATATAATATGCATATACAATAAATCTGTCATACATGTATATAAAATAGATATGCATGTATAAACTCTAAACCTAAAGATATATACATAATGAATATTGGTATGAATGTATGCATGTGAAGGCATGAATTTATAAATGCAAATATACACATATGTACACAATCATAAACATGCATTTGTATGTTTGTGTGCATAGATGTATTTATACATGCACACATATCTTTATGCATGTGAATATGTGAGAAAGAAGTGAAGAGAAAACCTAATACAATCTTATAATATGGAAACATCAATCCATTCATTAGGTAAAGCATTTTGGAATTATATTAAAAAAGCGATTAAGTTGCTAAACCTTCTTTGACACTAAGGCCCCACTGATAAGATGTCAGAGATAGAATGTTCCTATATAGTTTGGTCTATTTAAAGCGGAACTTTTATGTAGTAGGAAAGAACACTTAAATGAATATCCAGTAGTTAAGCAATGGCTAAAGAATTGGGGTAAATGAAAGTTATATCATATTACTGTACCATATGAAAAGATAAACTGAGGAATATAGAGAAGGGAGACATGCATTCTAAAGTAAATAGAAACCAATAATTTAACCAATGAAAATGTAACGAGTGGACTCACTATCTCACACTCAGTCTGCAACATCTCCACTCAGAGTTCTAGGAATATCCCTGAAAGGTAAAATTGTTTACTTTATTGCTATTGACTTAAGCTCCTGTTCTGGTTTGGTTTCCCCAACTGTTAGCTTTCTGGTGTATTTAATCTCAATTCCATTTAAACAATGAATGCCATTTAATTTTTACATAGAGGTTTTGACTTCAAAACTATGGAGAAAAATAATTTCCATACTTTGATAGGTATGGAATACTCTATTTTATATCAACCGTATGCCCTGGTGAGAGTGGGCTCATACTCAATACACAAATGCCACCACGTCCATGTTTAAATGTAGCATCACTGGTGGATAAGTGCTCATCTGACCTAATGCTGAGCTGAGACCAAAAGGTTACTTCTCCATCCACAGAACATAGATGTTGAATCAGCTCCAAAACAAGCCTGGATGACTTACAGATTTTTAGACTCCTGAGGTATTGACTTCCCCAAATCCTGAATGGTTTGATTCCCTTATAATTCTTCGAAACTGACAATATTGTAGCTTCCAACTTCACTCACAAAAGGATGAATGCTGAGGTAGAGAGAGCATCATTTCTAACTGAACACCATTAATTTAGGATTCAAAAAGAAAAGGTCCAACCAAGAAAGAAGAGGCCATGTTTAACATGCATTTTTAAAGCATCTCTATTACTGGTTCAAAAATTATAGCCAGCCAAAGGAAGCTATACGCCTCACTTCAAGGCCTGTGATCACAAAGTTGCAGCCCAAATTGATTAAAGTGTAATGAGAAAAAGATTACCAAAATTACTAAAAAAGAATACAACATAACTAATGTTAACTTGTGATTTTCTAAACCAGTCTGTAATCCTCAAGGATCTGTTTCTATTTAAGTTTGATATGACTGCTCTTTTTTGGTTAGCAGATTTAAACTATTTGCAGAATATTTACTCTTGCTCCAAAGTATCTCTAAGACACTTCTGTTTTACATTAATATGTCTTTCCCAGAAGCAAGCTTCCTTGTCTCTCTCCCATAGGAAAAAGCATTAGTGAGTCATGCAGATAAACACTGCAAAGACTCATGGGATTTGGCTTATTGGACAGTTCCTCATTTCAAGTACAAGAGTGAAAATTGAAGGACCAAAAACAACAGCAGCTGAAATAAAAGTGAATGCTGTGTAATAATAAAGATCAGGTTTGAAGAAATTATGATAAAATGGTCCATCTTTTTCTCTTTGTAGCGGTGAAGAACTATGGAAATGGAAATTGTTAATTTTGATCAAAATGCTAATTAATTTGATTATTGTGGTTTTATTTTTCTCATTTTCTCTTCTATATTTTGTCATACAGAGTGGATTCAGAAAGGGGAGAGAAAATTAGAAAAATATATCTGGAAATGAATTTGGTTTTAAAAACAAAGTATAGGTTCTGGGCCAAATGAGCAACTAGAATGCAAACTAGATATTTTCTTTGATCCCTATGACCTCTCAGACCTCTCAAAAACAGAAATATAACACAAAATTTAAGCAATTACAGCTGTTTCCATTGTCTAAGATATTCAGAATTGGAAAAAAATAGACACACACACAATACAGAACATGACACTCACTGACCCTGACCTCACTCAGCATCTCTCCTCCACTTTCCACAATACTCACAGCAAGGCTGCATTAGTAGACCTGAGAACTCAATATAGGTTTACATCAAAACCCATTCCTTTACCCCTGTCCCGCCTCCCTCTTTCTAATACCATGGAGACTCTATATCCAGGCTGTGTACATTTGTCCTGACCTCAACAGCCAGTTTGGCCACAGTCCTTCAAGAGCAAAAGCTTGCCAGGGACTACAGTTAAGAAGAACCAGTTCTGACAGAGGAAAGAAGGTTCTGAATCAACTGTGCCAGGCCAGAGAACTGAGAAATAGAAAGAATGGAATAGGTCAGTAGGGCAGAGCACCGTGTGTTGGGGATGCTGAGTAGGAAGAACTCCACCAAACTTGAGGGAAAGAGTACAGCATACAACTGGGGCCAGTTCTGACCACGTAAAAGTCACTTGTGGCAGAGATCAATGCTGGTGTACCATGACTTGCTCAGGATTGGAGGAGACTGAGATGCTTTGATATCTAGCCCACAAAAAAACCACCATCAAAGGGGAGTCAAGAGGTGAGTTACAAGGAGGAAGAAGAGGGGGAAAAGACTGAAAGTACCAAAGATTTAAGAAAAATGAAATCAGAAAGACCTTGAACATAACCAGATAAATAAACAGGGAGAAAAACTCCAACAATAACAACAGAAAGAAAATAGCTTTGAATATTAAGGAAAATAATCTAATACTTGATAAGAAAGAAGACTTTGTTAAATTTAAAGAGAACTTCGAAACACAGAATGTTATTCCTGAATGGTTTAAAAGAGAAATTAGAATTTCAAAAGCAGTATTCCCTGCCCAGCAAAAATAATGAACTGGATACAAAAATTTGAAACTGCAAATACAAACCTCACCAAAGAAAGAAAAGAGAGAACAACAGATTGGGAATGCAAAGAGACAGAATTGAATGACAAATGTAAGAACAAAATCAAAATATAATAACATTAAAAGAAAATGTTTTTACTATTCAAATAAAACATACTGGGGGCAGTTGGGTAGCTCAGTGGAGTGAGAGTCAGGCCTAGAGACGGGAGGTCCTAGGTTCAAACCCGGCCTCAGCCACTTCCCAGCTGTGTGGCCCTGGGCAAGTCACTTGACCCCCATTGCCCACCCTTACCACTTTTCCACCTATGAGACAATACACAGAGATTAAGGGTTAAAAAAAAAACATACTGACCTCAAAAACAGACCATGCACAGACAATCTTAGGACCAAAAATCTCCCAGAACATAAGGAAGAAAAAAACAAAACATTTTAATGAAGGAAATAATAGAAGTGCCCAGAACTTCTGAACATAGAAACTAAAATCTGTTATGATCTTTGAGGGACTTGATTATAAAGATGTAATTGTTAAGAAAAGGTAAAGCAAAAAGCCCCAGATGACAAAGAAACTTTAAACTTTCCTTAGGTATAAACAGGAAATCAGATAACACAACTAAACTTCCTATAGAATCCCCTCAACCAATCACAGTGTGTTTCTTCAGGAAGACTAGCCTCCTGGCACCAATTGATGTTTCAATTAATAATAACTAAATCAATAATATCAGAATAACAATGATAAATCAATAATGCATCTGACTAATGATGTTACTGATGGTAGTTAAGATTAACTTCATGGAGTAAGACTGGATCCTCTGCTGACCCTTCAACTTGCCCAAGAACTTCCTTGAGGCTGACCTGTTGCCAGGTCAACCAACAAAAGGTCAGTAGCTAGACTGACTTTTAAAAACAAAGTTTTTACTCGAGTAAATCAAAACAACAAGGGTAACTGGTAGAAGGGAAAAGGGTCATTAGGAATCCCTAAATGAAGTTTGATCCTAGTTATAAGCATTATAGCTAACAGCTTCAGAATGTTGATAGCTGAACTAACCAGACCCATTGGCCCAGGCAGGCCACTGGTCAATCTGGCCTGCTTTGGTGAACACGGCTGCCCTATAGACAAATTAGATGGTAGCTTGATTGAAGATAAATTGATGAATAAATGCTCAACTGCTGGCCCAGGGCTGACAAACCCTGAGCCAGACGAAGAATAATTGGTTGGTTGAAATATATTTTTTTTCCTAAGAGATTGTTGGGTTTGTGAATGAGATGTTGCTATTGATCAGCTAAGATAGATAAAACCTACCTAAGTTATCTAAACCCACATTCTCCACCCCTCCACCCTGGATCCTAGGCTCCAGAATGAGTCTCTGGGTCCAGCCTCTACCTCCCTTATATAGGGCACAGCCCAACCGACAATTGGTCCCATGCCCCAGTATGGCATTCGGAATCTCCTAAGATTCCAAGTGTCCAATTGCCAACTGTGCCCACAGGCATGGCTTCTTGCAAAACCTTGTAAAACTTAACTTATAAATCCTAATTGAGGGAATTCACTTATCACCTGGGGGAGAGGGAGTATCCAAACTCCAAGACACATGATGGTTATATTTAATCATTCATTTAAGAAATAAGTTCTAGAAGCCATCAGGAAAAAGACATTCAAATTCAAAGGAAAGGGCCTTTGAATAATGCAAGCCTGTTTTGTATCCATTGAAAAAAGGAAAAGGGAATGGAATAATGTTTTTCAAAGAACATTGAAGCTTAGGATCCAGACTAGGGTGACCTATCCTGCAAACCAAACAGCACCAAAACCAAAAAAAAATTATGTTCAATAAGAAAGAAGACTTTGAAATGTTTTTAGAAAGAAAACCAGACCTAAAAAGAATATTTGTTTCTTGAACACCTCAAAAAATATAAATTTAGGAGTGAAAAAATACAGCTGTCAAGAACAGAAACAAGTCCAACAGCAAAGAAACCAGTAAAAGACATCTTCCTAAATGTACCAAGGAAAATCATATACTCCAAAATATATATAGCGGAATTTATTTTACCTTTTTCATTTTTTATTTTTTGGCAAAGATTAACTCTTTCAGGGAACCTATCTCTAAAACCAAGGCTATCTGGAAGGAACTAATATCACTGTTAGTCTCTTGGAAATATATAAATATAAACCACAGTTTAAAGCTATGTAATATGATGTTCAAGCATTTTTCACACTTACTAATTAATTCTATTCATACTCTATCTTCTGGAACTAAGATTAAAGGAATGAATCTGAAATTGTCCACTGTTGATGTGGAATCTAGAAGCCCCCAACTTGTAGCCTAGAAAGATTTAATGAATCCCAGTTTACTTAGCTTGAAAGTGAAAGCCTCAGGTTTGACCTTGTCAAAATTTTCCCTCTTACCAAGACAAGAAGAGTCACTTGGCTTGGGCTTGGCCTTTCCTCAGGGAGGAACTCTCAAGTGATGGGTCAAGCCTGCGGCTGTCACCTTTAAGCTAAGTAAACTTGGGTTCATTAAATCTTTCTAGGCTACAAGTTTGGGGGCTTCTAGATTCCACGTAGACATCACCATCCTTGGGTCTTCAAATTTCTCTCTGAAGTTTTCATCTCTTCCTTCTCTTCTTAGCTTTTTAAACATTCTTCTGAAATCTCCTTGATAAATTCTTCTCTCTGTATGCCCTTCTCCAGAGCCTGTCTTCTTTCTCCATTCATTTTTGGGTAGATTGCAGCAAAACATGGCAAAATTCATCTCCCTCAGTGACTAGTAGTGATTAGGCAGATGACTGAAGACTATCCTCTCTGAATCATTACTTACTCTGTTTTAAGTAAAGGTGATAAGAATACTCCTGTTATCCATTCTAGGGATGCATATCAATGCACTGCTGGGCAAAAATGTGCAATGAAGGTAATAAACTACTCTTACATGAATGGCAATGATTGTGATTGTTGTTCATTTATGTCTGACCTCAGTTGGGGTTTTCTTGGCAGAGATACTGAAGTGGTTTGCCATCTCTTTCTCTGACTCATTTTATAGACGAGTAAACTAAGGTAAACAGGGTTAAGTGCCTTGTCCAGGGTCGCAGCTAGGAAGTGTCTAAGGTCAAATTTGAACTCAAATCTTCTTGATACCAGGCCCAGTGCTGTCCACTCACCACTTCCAATACTTAACACCTTAGTGCTCTTCAGTATTTCACAGCCTCTGATGTCACTGGGGTAGATATTCCTTTCCACCAAGCCAAAAGTTGATGAAACCTCAAACCCTGCAGCCGTTCTTAGGATGGGGCCGTTTTCTGATTTTCCAAATCACAATGCATTTGACACAAATTATCTCATTTAATCCTGACCAGATTCCCAGAGGAAGTTGGTATGAACTGCTATTAACTGAAGGACACAAAGGCCAAGAGATTTCTCTGCTTAGGGTCCCACAGCTAAGAAGAGACCTAGCTGAAGTCCAGCTCACATCATCTGATTCCTCAGGGGTCCCACTGCCCTTTGCCCATATCCAGTCCTTTAAATGTGGTCAGCAAGCATGTGCGTATGTGCACCCGTGTGTGTGCACTAGGGAAAAATACACAAATCAATCAGTTTCTGTCCAAAATGGAGGAGACAGAATGGACACATGTAGGCACACATGAGACATGGGACTGATGCCAGGCAGCTGCATAGGGGAAGCCAGTCATGTCATCAGCAAAGGCCTCTTTCCCTCCATAAAGGGATTCACATAAAGTATCAGCTCAAAGGGAATCTTTTAGTAGTAAATTGTTATTATCTTTTTCCTTAAACATTTTTTTGGCATTCCGAGGCTTGTGTCAAGTCTACTAAAAAGCTCAGGCCAGTCAGTGTAATTGTATCACTTAACAGTTTACAGGGTAGTTTCTTCACAAACACCACTGGAGACAGATAGTACAATTTTGATTATTCCCATTTTACAGAATCAGCTTATAGTCCAAGTCCATATAGCTAGTGAGCATCAAGAGTCAGTCTGAAGCTTAGTTCTTCTGAGGCCAGAGCTAGACCCTTTCTGCCATAGCTCCATGGCATTTGCACAGTATGTCATCCCCTCCAGGCCTTATTGTAATCATGTAATGGGAATACAACAGACTTTGGGAAGCTCTTTGGCAGTCCAGCACCACTCCTGAATGGGAGTTAGTGACCATGAGAACAAGTCATGGATATAAGTTTTGCCACTATAATTTTCAGCGCCATATATGAGGAATCCACTTTTCTCTAAGATCACCAAGTTCTGTTTCTTTCCTCCAGAATTTGGCTCCAAATGGGGGCCTGAAGGTGATGTGTCCTCTAAGAGGGTCCTGGGCTGAGCAGGTTGGGGATTCCATTAATATGACCTCTGTTAACCAGAGGGTACACTCAAATTCAGCTCAGGGTAGGGTTTCTATGCACCTGCGTGCAATCCAAAACATCAAGATATAATTTCTTTTTTTAATTTTTAATTTAATTTTTATTTTTTAATTTAATTTTTTGTTGATTAATTAACCTTCCTCCTACCCACCCTCCCTTATCCAACATACAATTCCACTGGGTTTTACATGTGTCATTTATCAAGACCTATTTCTATATTATTGATAGTTGCACTAGGGTGCTCATTTCGAGTCTACATCCCCAATCATATCCCTGTCGATCCGTGTGATCAAGCAGTTATTTTTCTTCTGTGTTTCTACTCCCATATTTCTTTCCCTGGAAGTGGATAGCATTCTTTCTCATAAGTTCCTCAGAATTGTCCTGAATCATTGCATTGTTGCGAGTAGAGAAGTCCATTACATTCGATTATGCCACAGTGTACCAATCTCTGTGTAAAATGCTCTCCTGGTTCTGCTCCTTTCACTCTGCATCAATTCCTGGAGGTCATTCCAGTTCACATGGAATTACTCCAGTTCATTATTCCTTTTAGCACAACAGTATTCCATCACCAACAGGTACCACAATTTGTTCAGCCATTCCCCAATTGAAGGACATCTCCTCATTTTCCAATTTTTTTGCCACCACAAAGAACGCAGCTATAAATAATTTTGTACAAGTCTTTTTCCTTATTATCTCTTTGGGGTATAAACCCAACAGTGGTATGGCTGGATCAAAGGGCAGGCAGTCTTTTAAAGCCCTTTGGGCATAGTTCCAAATTGCCATCCAGAATGGTTAGATCAATTCACAACTCCACCAGCAATGCACCAGCAATTAATGTCCCTATTTTGTCACATCCCCTCCAACACTTATTTTTTTTTCCTTTGCTGTCATGTTAGCCAATCTGCTAGGTGTTAAGTGGTACCTCAGAGTTGTTTTGTTTTGCATTTCTCTAATTATAAGAGAATTAGAACACTTTTTCATGTGCTTATTGATAGTTTTGATTTCTTTATCTGAAAATTGCCTATTCATGTCCCTTGCCCATTTATTGATTGGGGAATGGCTTGATTTTTAGTACAATTGATTTAGGTTCTTACAAATTTGAGTAATTAGAAAATTGTCAGAGGTTTTTGTTATAAATGTTTTTCTCAATTTGATTGCCTTCTAATTTTTGTTGATTTCCATTTGTTTGTACAAACCCTTTTTAATTTAATGTAATCAAAATTATTTATTTTACATTTTGTAATTTTTTCTAACTCTTGCCTGGTCTTAAAATCTTTCCTTTCCCAAAGATCTGACAGGCATACTACTCTGTGTTCACATAATTCATTTATGGTTTCCTTCTTTATATTCATGTCATTCACCCATTCTGAGTTTATGTTAGCGTAGGGCGTGAGATATTGATCTAAACCTAATCTCTCCCATACTGTTTTCCAATTTCCCCAGAAGTTTTTATCAAATAGTGGATTTTTCCCAAAAGCTGGCCTCTTTGGGCTTATTATACACTGTCTTACTGAGGTCATTTACCTCAAGTCTATTCCACTGATCCTCCCTTCTGTCTCTTCAGCAGTACCATATTGTTTTGATGACCACTGCTTTATAGTACCGTTTAAGATCTGGTACTGCTAGGCCACATCCCTTCACGATTTTTTTTTTCATTATTTCTCTTGATATTTTTTATCTTTTGTTCTTCCAAATGAACTTTGTTATAGTTTTTTTTTCTAATTCAGTAAAAAAAAATTCTTGGTAGTTTGATAGGTATGGCCCTGAATAAGTGAATTGATTTGGATAGGATTGCCATTTTTATTATGTTAGCTCATCCTACCCATAAGCACTCAATATTTTTCCAATTGTTTAGATTTAGTTTTAATTGTGTGGAAAGTGTTTTGTAGTTGTGTTCCTATAATTCCTGTGTTTTTTTTTTTTGGTAGATAGATTCCTAAGTATTTTATTTTTGTCTAGGGTGATTTTAAATGGAATTTCTCTAACTCTTGTTGCTGAGATGTATTGGAAATATATAGAAATGCTGATGATTCATGTGGGTTTATTTTGTATTCTGCAACTTTGCTAAATTTATTGATTATTTTCATTAGCTTCTTAGTTGATTCCCTAGGATTCTTCAAGGAGACCATCATATCATCTGCAAAGAGCGATAGCTTGGTCTCCTCATTGCCTACGTTAATACTTTCAATTTCTTTTTCTTTTCTTAATTGCTGCTGCTAGTGTTTCTAGTACCATGTTAAATAAATAGAGGTGATAATGGGCATCTTTGTTTCACTCCTGATCTTATTGGGAAGGCTTCTAATTTATCCCCATTGATGATGCTTGCTGATGGTTTTAGGTATATTAATTTATTTATTATTTTATTTATTTATTATTTTATTTATTATTATTTAATATAAATAAATATTTATTTATTATGTTTATTATTTTTAGGAAAGGTCCTTTTATTTCTATATTTTCTAGTGTTTTCAATAGGAATGAGTGTTGTATTTTGTCAAAGACTTTTCTGCATCTATTGAGATGATCATGTGATTTTTGTTGGTTTACTTGGTTAATATAGTCAATTATCTGGATGGTTTTCCTAACATTGAACCATCCTTGCATTCCTGGTATAAATCCCACCTGATCATAATGAATAATCTTCGTGACCACTGAAAAATGCAACTGCTTTCAGTGTAACACAAGGCTGACACACACAGCCAGGCACACCCATACACCCACAAGTGACAGGATACACAGAATCCCTGGGAACCTACACAGGGGATGGGAAATGGGTAAAAACACACTGGTTGATGAATGTCATTTAACAGTTACTGGTCACCTCTGAAGCTGGGGAAAGACAAGTTTTGAAGGCTATCCTTCTGTGGGTCCTTTCTTGGGGGTTGAGGAAAGCACAGGAAGTAAAGAAGGTTTATTAAGAGTTTATGGGTTCAGTGGAGTGAGAGTCAGGCCTAGAGACAGGAGGTCCTAGGTTCAAACCCGGCCTCAGCCACTTCCCAGCTGTGTGACCCTGGGCAAGTCACTTGACCCCCATTGCCCACCCTTACCACTCTTCCACCTATGAGACAATACACCGAAGTACAAGGGTTTAAAAAAAAAGAGTTTATGGGTTAGGCATTGAGTGTAAGGTCAATCTAAAACTACTTGTCTAATGGGTAAGTTCAGGACTAGAAGGTGTGACAAAAAACTACTCTATCTCTATCACAGGTTGTCAGGTCAAGTCTGCTAGGTCAGAAGGAGATAGGGTGTCTCACTGCAGGGTCCTCTTTGACTGAAGGGATGTTCACAGCTTTCCAGGATCCACATCAAATAATCCACAAAAAGGGTAAAGTCAGGGAACTTAACCAGTCTGGTATGTCCACCAATCAAAACTGGATTCACTGCTTCACCTGATCTTTCCATGGATAGATGACTTCAACAGGAGAAAATCACTTTCCTGGGCTCTTCACTTCAACATCTAAGTTTGCACCCAACTGCCATCAGCTACAACCAGAGAGTTCTCTCCGAAAAAAGATCTCTTCATTTCACTGTTCCATGCTTGGAACTCTCCATCACTTGCCTGAGAGACCTGGCTCCTAACTTATACTTAAATCTTAATTTTCCTCATTATGCCACTTGCTGGTGTCTTTTTGCTAGTATTCTATTTAAGATTTTTGCAGCTATGTTCATTAAGGAGATTTGTCTATAGTTTTATTTCTCTGTTTTTTATCTACCTGGCTTTGGAATCAGTACCATGTTTGCATCATAAAAGGAATTTGGTAGAACTCCTTTTTAGAGATCCTGCTCTATAACCAGAGACTTACCTGAATGGCCTAGGGTGGTCATCAGATGTAAAGAACAAAACAGATTGGAAGCACGGCTTGTTAGCTCAAAGTGCTCCAAGGTACAATGGAGTCACCAGTTTATTATATAGAAAGTTAAAGATCCCCTTCCCCCAAAAGCCCAAGAAAGTTTCCCACAGTTAAAGGGAGCAGTATTTTTACTATAGTCAAAACAAAAGCCTTAGAAACCTCCAGGTGTAGATAAACCTAGGCTAAACTATCAACTATATGTGTTATCATTAGGTGAACTCTGGGACATCTTGTTAGGCCAAAAAACCCCTGAAGTTCTCAGCCTTGATGGTGTTAAACAATATTTTTTGCCTCATTATTTTACTTTAATTCTGGGCAAAATGCCCTGCTAAGGGTTCAACCTTGGCTGTACTAAGCAGCTGCATTCTGAGTCATAGGGGAACAGTGTTAGCCCCCCTCCTGGTGGATTACTGAGAGTCCAAAGCTTTTTCAATAAGACTATAATGCATTTTAAAGAAAGCTGAGAATTATGAAAGGTTTCAAAAGAGGAATCTTAGATTTTTATCTTAGATATCCCACTCTGTCTTGACCATGATAGGGAGAAAAGTCAATACCCAGCTCTGCCGGTCTGTATTGATCTTTTGGTGGGGTCCATATAAAAATATCTACTCCAGATTCTAATTTATCTTAATAGCTCCCGACACTCCTTCTTTGCTTATTTTGTCAAATAGTTTGTGTAGCATTGGGATTAGTTGTTCTTTAAGTGTTTAATAGAATTCACTTGTGAATCCATCTAACCCTGGGGATTTTTTTCTTAGGGAGTCCTGTGATGGCTTGTTTAATTTCTTCTTCTGGTATGGGATTATTTAAGTATTCGATTTCTTTTTCTGTTAACCAAGGCAATTTATATTTTTGTAAATATTCATCCACATCATCTAGACTGCCATATTTATTGCCATATAATTGGGCAAAATGGTTTCTAATCATTGTCTTAATTCTCTCTTCATTAGAGGTGAGGTCTCCTTTTACATCTTTGATACTGTTCATTTGGTTTTCTTCTTTCTTTTTTTTATTAGATTAACCAGTACTTTGTCTATTTTATTTGCTGTTTTTTTAAGTACCAGCTTCTAGTCTTGTTTATTAAAGTTATTTCACTTTTGATTTTATTAATTTCTCCTTCAATTTTTAGGATTTCTAATTTAGTTTTATATGGGGATTTTTAATTTGTTCACTTTCTAGTTTTTTAATTTGTATGTCCAATTCATTGACCTCTGTCCTCCCTAATTTATTAATGTATGCACTCAAGGATATAAATTTCCTCCTGAATACTGCTTTGGTTGCATCCCATAGATTTTGTTGGGATGTCTCATCATTGTCATTATCTTCAATGAAATTGTTAAATTTTTCTATGATTTGTTCTTTAACTGATTTTGGAGAATCATAGTATTTAATTTCCAATTAATTTTTGATTTTCCTCTCTATGTACCTTTTCTAATTATTATTTTTATTTTATTATGATCTAAAAAGTTTGTAATTACTATTTCTGCTCTTTTGTACTTATTTGCCATGTTTTTATGCCCTAATACATGGTCAATCTTTGTGAATGTACTATGTGCTGCTGAAAAGAAGGTGTATTCCTTTTTTCTCCCTGTATCTATTAACTCTAATTAATATCTAATTTCCCTTCCTCCCTACACAAGACCCACAGGGAGGTGGCCATTTGTGGACAGAGATCAACAATCTGTAGGTAACCTTTAGAAAGATGCCTTACCCTCCATCTGGCATATCCATCAATATCCTCCAGAGTGGCGGGAAGGAGAGAAAGAGGTTTAGCAAGATTTTTCATGCTAGCTAAGAACCGGAAGGATAAAGAGATCTATGTGAACTGTGCTTAGTGAAGCAAACAGAGCCAAGAATCAATATAAACAGTAACTACAACAATCAATGGAAAGAATACTGACACACAAAAATCAAAAGTAAATATAACAAAATCACAAAGGTCAAGTGAGTCTCAAATGAAGAGTTGTTCTTATTTCTTACTCTTTCCTGGAGATGAGGTACATATTACACATATTTTCAAACTTTTTCAGTGCATTAATCATCTTTGCTGACTTTTCTTCTTTTCCAAAAAATTATATTTGTAGTATGGGGTTGCTCTCTGGGATAGAGTGAGGATAAACATATTGGAATACTATAGATATACTAGTAATAGAATATATCTAGAAATCTTATTTAAATGCATTTAATAGTATTTTCTTAAGAGAGAAGCATGCGTCCTTATTCACATCATGATATGAACATTTTTCATGCATATTAATAAAATATATCTATCTATCTATCTATCTATCTACATATATATATATATATATATTTTAAAACCTGACCTTTTTGTTTTAGAATCAATACTAACTATTGATTCTAATGCAGAAGGACCTTAAAGGCTAGGCATTTAGGGTAAAGTGACATGCCAAGGGTTACTAGGAAGTGTCTTAGTTCAGATTTGGACCCAGTACTTTCTATCTCCAGGCCTGGCTCTTTATTCACTGGGCTACTTAGTGTCTATATGCAGTATTATTTTAAATCCTTACCTTTTGTTTTAGAATTGATATTGAGTATTGGTTCCAAAGCAGAAGAGCTATAAAAGCAAGGCAATGGGAGTTGTGGCTTGCCTAGGTTCACAAGCTAGGGAATAACTGAGACCAAATTTGAACCCAGGATCTCCCATCTCTAGGTCTCGTTCTCAGTCTACCAAGCCACCTAGTTGTCCCATCTTATATCATTCTAAATTAAGATAGAATCTCATTAAAAACTGGGATTGTGGGAGGAGGAAGATCTGAGGATATTTTACTTTACATGTCAGAGGATTGTACACAAATGTACTTAAATGTTTAAATGGATCTACAATATCATAGATTTAATTGTCTGCTTCAAAAATGTAAATTAACATGCTCAAATCTGCTGAAATTTCCTCTGTGGCTCTCATTGATATCTTCCTATCAGTTCTCCTTAGGAGAACCACTGGAAATTTTGTGAGAAAGTTACTTACTTTCTTACAAAAAAATTATTAGAATATCTTTGAAATACTGTCTATTTGTATTCTTTGCACTCATCATGTGACCAGTTCATGTGCTTTGACAGAATTTAATGGGTATTTATTGAATTGAATTAATGATACTAATGATCTTATTATTTTTGGCATCTTTTGTTTATTTTAACATTTTTTTCATTTAAAACTTTAAGTTACAGATCTCTAGCCCTATCCTAAATCTACTGGGAAGGGAAAAATATGATATCAATCATTTGTGTGAAATCATGCAAAACATTTTCATTTTAGGCAAAAAAAAGAGAGATTATACATCAATTTGAACTCAGATCACCAGTTCTCACTCTGTAGATAGATAGTATTTTTTCCCATCACGAGTCCTTCAGAAATGTCTTGGATCACTGTATTGATGAAAGGTACTAAGTTTTTCACAGTTGATCATCTTCATTGTTACTGTAGGTAGTGATTTTCTGTGTTTTTTTTTTTATTTTGCATCTGTTCATATAACTCTTGCCACATTTTCCTCCCCTGAAACAACTCTCTTTATCATTTCCTAACAGAATAGTACTCCATTACAATCAGATGCTACTCGTTCAGCCATTCCCTATTTAATGAGCATCTTCTCTATTTCCAATATTTTTGCCACCACCAAAGTTACTATAAATATTTTGTAAATATAGATTTAAAAAAAACTTTTTCTTTGATCTTTTTGGGGTACAGACCTACTGGAAGAAAGGTTGTTTACATTTTTTTAGTCTTTTTGGCATAGTTCCAGATTGTTCTCTAGAATGATTGGACCAGTTCAATACTCCACCAAAAGTTCATTAACGTATTTAATTTTCTTCATCTCCTTCACCATTTGTCATTTCTGATAGGTGTGAGGTGGTACTTTGCTGTTTTTTAAAATTTTGTCTTTCTCTAATCAGTAGTGATTTAAGGCATTTTTTTTCACATAAGCATTGATTTCTTCTGAAAAATGCCCATTCATATGCTTTGACAACTTATCAATTGGGGAATGATAATTATTTTCATAAATTTGACTCAGGTTCCAATATATTTGAGAAATGAGGGCTTTATCAGATATTTCTAAGGTATATTTTAGCCAAATGTGGTTTCCATGGTAAGATATTTCATTTAGGCCTTGTTTTGCTTTTGCTTTGCTTTTAAGATCATGCTTGCCAACCCTGGCCTCTTCAAATCATCTGAAACATAACTCTGCTCCAGTCCTTCATTTCAACTTTGTATCTGTCTTTCTGTCCCAAGGGTATCTCTATTATATAACGTATTGTTTTATTCCAATCCATTTGCAGTCCATTTACATTATATGGGCTAGTTTATCCCATTTATATTCACATTCACAATTATGATTGCTGTAAGTTGCCTTCCATCCTATTTTTCTCTGTTTATCATTCTTTTTCTCTTTATTCTGCTCCTTTATAAGACTGTTATGTTTTCTACATATACCTCATATACCTACATATACATCATATGCCTCCTCTTATCTTTTATCCTCTTCCTAGCCTATCTTACCATTGAATGAGATAAATTCCTATGCCCAACTGAGTGTGTATATATATTTTTTCTCTTGAGCAAATTCCAATGAAAATGTGATTTAAGTAATGCCTGTCAGCCCTACCCCATTTTCATCTTTCCTATAAAAGTTCTTCCTTGTGTAATTATTTTATGTGAGAAAAGCTGACCAGTTCTTATTCATACTTTCCCCTTCTACCAGCAAAAAGCTTCTTCATCTTCACATTTTTTTGGTGATCAGTCTTCCATAATCAACTCACATCCATACTCACTGTCAATGTAGACTCCCTCTAATTTGTAGAATTTATGTGTATCAACTTCTTATAAAGGAATGTTAACAGGTTTTCTTCATTGAATCACTTGTGATTACTTCATGTTAACATTTTATATTTCTCTTGAGTCATTTTTTAAATGGCAAATTTTCTCTTGACCTTTGGTCTCTTCACCAGAAATACTTGGAAGTCCTCCATTTCATTAAATATACATTTTTCCCTGGAAATATTATTCTGTTTGACTGGGTAGATTATTCTATTATTCTTGATTATAATCATAGCTTCTTAGAGCTCTGGAAAAAACATATTCCAAGTCTTCTGCTCCTTGAAGGAGTAAACTGATAAATGTTGCAAGATCTTAATTGTGGTGCTTTTATATTTGAATTATTTCTTTCTGGTTTATTATAAAATTTTCTCCTTGCCCTAAGGGATTTTGGATTTGGCCATAATATTTCTTAGAGATTTCATTTTGGTATCTTTCAGTAGATGATCAATGGATTCTTTAAATTTCTAACCTTTGGATCTGTGATTCTGTAGTTTTCCTTCATTATTTCTTTGAATATTATGTCTAAGCTCTTTTATTTTGTCATAGCTTTCTGGTAATGCAAGCCTTATTACATTATCATTCTTTTACCCATTTTCTAGTTGTTTTTCCAAAGAGAAATTTCATAATTCCCTTATTTTTTGAAAAAAGTTTTTCATTTATCATTTCATGATGTTTCATGGAGTCATTTGCTACTACCCAATTCTAATTCTAATTTTTAAGTATTATTTTCCTAAGTGAACTTTTAGACCTCTTTTTCTATTTATCCTATTTTGCTTTTTAAAATTTCTGTTCAGTGGCATAAAAATCCACTGAACAGTATTCCATTTTGTTTCCCACATTAGATTTCACAGAAATATAATGATTAGTAGTTTTAAGGTGACTCAGGATATTTCTAATAAAATAGTGTGACATCTTAAGATATCCAACCTATCTGACATCTTATTTGTGATTTACAAAGGTGGAAATGAAGCCCTCCCTTAAAAATGTCTAGAAATCTTTTTCCATACCCAAGTGCTATTAATTAAAGGTGAGAGTTATCCCTAAGTCATATGAAGATGTTTAATCTTCTATTATTTTAGGAAGCTTATTTGTAAAAGTGAAAATAATCTCTCTGAGACAAATGAATATTAAAAAAAATCCACATATTTGTTTGTTTATTTTCAACATCAAAAGAGTCTGAACTAAAGGGCTTGAACTTGCTAGCCCATTGCAATTAGATTCAAAATGTAAGAGAGGAAAACAACGTAGGAGAGAAAATATACCCCCAAAATATGGCATATATGGAGCTAACTAAATTTGTCATTGGAAAGAAAACTTACCTGTAGGAAGACTTTCCAGTCTTGCTCAATTAAACAGCCCAAACAACTCATATTAAGTTTTCCTTTGGACAAATTCAGTTGGATTAACTGGTAGAGCTTTTGGCCAGAGATATGCTAGTTAGCTTCTATTGAAAAGCAAAAAGAAAACCAAACACTCTATTTGTGAAGTTTCTGTGATTCCTTTTTTTTTTAATGGAACCTTTATTAGTCTAGTGAAGACTATGAGTACTTTTTCTGAATAATGTTTAAATATATAAAATGAATCATATTTGAAATGAAATTTATTTTTATACTATATACATATTACATGTGTATATATAAATATGTACATACGTATGTGTATTTAAATATATTATGTATGATTAGGGCAGCTAAGTAGCATAGTGGATAAAGGGCCAGGTCTGGATTTAGGAAAACTCATCTTTTTGAGTTCAAATCTAGCCTCAGGCATTTACTAGCTATATGACCCTGGACAAGTCAGTTAACCCTGTTTGGCTCATTTCCCCATCTGTAAAAATGACCTGGAGAAGGAAATAAAGTATTCCAGTATCTTTACCAAGAAAATCCTAGATGGAGTCATTAAGAGTCATATATAACTGAAACGACTGAACAATAAGGATGTATGTATGTATGTGCAAATACAACATGTATATATATCACATATACATGTGTATATACATGATATAAACAATTTTTTCTTTTTTTATTGCATGATATTAAGTTATGTGAGGGCTCCTGATTAAATTTAAGACATAATCAGTCTAGCTGGGGATTTCAAGTTATATATCTTTATGACTTCTAGCTATAATCTGTTCTGGTAGCTCATCATATTAGTTCAGTAAGACGGGTTGATGGATAGTTAATTTTTTAAGATTGGAAGTCATTGGAAGATGGAGAATCACTTTTCAAAAGCAGATGGTTCAAATATAAAATCATAGACTGTTTTGCTTTCCCTAGTTGTTTCTTGCTTTTTAAAGCTTCTGACCATATGTAGTGGTCTACCCTAGTTTTCTGTTTTTATCTTTCTTTAACAAGAAGTGACAGTCATAATAGCCTTGTTTATTCAAATTGCTTCATCACAGTCATGATTGATTTTTAACAAGGTTATATGCAATGCAATGTTGTCAACCAAATTGAAAGTTAACATGAATTCATGCTGTATGATGTAAGTTATGAACGGGATGATTTTCTTCCTTTGCATAAAGTATATTTAATTAGCAGGTTAAGACCACGGAGTCCATGCTTTATCTATGACTCCTATTTTTTAGATGGGAGGTAGATTTCTCTCCATCAAATAATTGTTTTCCCAAAAGCACTGTGTTAATTTATTTTATATTGAAGCCCATTGAAGACCTATTCAAAAGGAGCCTTATTGAAAACCACTTTGTAAAGGGAAAGCTGAAATGTGAATATATCAACCTTTTTTTAAAATCTGCTTTGAAAATTTGGAATCTGAAATCCACAAATTATCTCAAAGATAGGTATCTTCACATTCTCAAACTTGTACAGGTCAGAGAGTCAAGTAGTTTTGTACAAATCAGCAACAACTCAGGTATGGAACACTATGCATTTACCCAAACATTCTAATGTATATAGCAAGTGATTTTTGAGTGTGTGTGTGTGATACAGGAAGGGGCAGGTTATTTTTTTACTGGATATAATATAACATATTTTTAGAGCTGACATTGTGGAGTGGAAAGAAGATGAGATTTGGAATCAGACAATGTGAGTTAACATCCTTGTTCTACTACTTACTATCTGAATGCCTTTAGCCATTCTAGAACCCATTCATGTGCCATGCACACCACACCAAATAACAGTACCTGATTTCAAAGGGTTTACATTCATTTGTGGAAAATAACATGTATATATGTATCCATATACACATATGCATTCATATATATTTTTTTCATATATATATATATATACAAACATACATACATATTTAAATATGCATGAAAATAGAAGCTAAGTCAAAAATAATTTGAGGAAGACAATATTAATGGTAAAAGGGTTGGGGAAGACAGTATAGAAGATGGTACTTTCTTCTAAGTATTCAGGATAATTCCAGTAATTATAAATATGAAATTGTTCTTCCAATTAATCAAAATTTAGAAACTATTGTTTTCTAAATGACATTTTATACGCTAAATATCCCTATGCCAATAAAGGCGAAAGCAAAACTCAACATACAACTGATGGGGCTTCCAGTTAGATTCATTGAAGAATATGAATTATTTCAGAGATTAATTACAGTTGGTCAGATTTCTGGTGGGTAATGAGTGCTTATATTGCAAATGTTGATACTGAGGATGTAAGGATGGGATTTGTGCAAGGTGGATGGGACAGGAAGAGCCAGAGAAGGAGTGGCTGACAGTTGGTGACCATTGGTGACAGTTAAGACCAGAGGGATTCTGGGGAAATGCTTGGGAGGAGGAAGAACGAGGAGGAAGTCTTCCGGCAAAGGTTCTCTGAGGAAGGAGGAGAGGTTCCAAGGAGGATATGCCAGCTCAGATCCAGTCCTAAGGGCTTCCTGAGGATCTTTCTTTGGACATTGAAACCCTGATTCCCTGGTTAAAGATTCTGTCGCTTCTCACCCAGCAAGACTTTAATCATAGAGTTAGCAAGTGACAGACCTCATAGAAATAGAGAAGGGGGCACCCCAAAATCCCTCTGCCCTTTGCCCCTTTCACCAATCCCTATATTGATATTAATAAAAGACATTCATTAGTCAGATTGCATTCCAGAGTGCCTGAGAGATGAGGGGGAGGGGAATCACAGCTTGGTCTTGCTGCCCCCATCTTGAAGCCAGACCACCCACTGTGAAGTTGGCTGACCTCAGGGGAGGTTTGCGTGAATCCTGCCCTCATTCAGAATTGGATTCATCTCATAGGAAAGGCTTGCCCCCAACTCCTGTGGGATGGCACAACCATCCAGCTCACCCAATTTTAGGGTGATACCCCCTCAAAGTCTACTCCAGTGCATAATCAGCAGGAGGGGAGAGCTAGAAGAGAGTCTCACCCCATATAGACTCTCTCCCCTCTATCATAACATTTATTATTGGTTCTATTTATTATTATAAGGAACAAGCACTTCCTGATGAAGGTTTACTCCTCTGGACCAGAAAAGTTTTTTTTTCTGATTCTGTGACTACCTATTCTATGATTATGCAAATATCTGATATATCCAAGTAAGAATTTCTGGATTGTTATAAGATAAATTAATAAAATGTTTAAGATTACTTTGGAGGCTTACCAAGCAGGGCTGGAGAATTCTAAATGGAATGGGGAAGCAGGAAGTTGTGCTTCTCTCTCTGAGACGGACTCCATGGTGGCTGGGGACAAGTTGTAACTGACTCCCCTGGGAGACCTCAGAAGAAGTGGAGTTTATATCCTGATATCCTGATATCCAGAAGGAGGAAATCCTACATCTGCCTGTAGGAGGTTAGGTTGAGACTATAAAATCTAACCTGGGTTTCTGGTCAGCTCAGGTTGGTTTAGCTCCCTGACTTACCCAACTGAAGGAGTACTGGCTGAAGACCTGGGAGAGCTGTATCATCGCTGGATTTTGACAGAACTCAGCAGTGAGGATCCCACTTTCATTCCTAATCTCCATTGTGCCCTACCCTGCTAAAGTTTCTAGCTTAGTGTAGATAAGTCCATCCCCTGACCCTGAGGCTTCCCCAAAGACTGATAGAATAGAACCCCTTTCCCTTCTTTAAAACTAGAGTTCATTGAATTAAGCCCTGTTAATAAAACCTATTGTCTGTCTACTCACTTGTTGGTTTCACAGTCTCCCTGGCTAGGTGGATCAATGTGACAGTTAAGGCCCAACAGTCACTCCTGTCAACTGCCATTCCCCAAACTGCCACCCCCACACTTGTTGGTCCCAGTCCATTGTCCATTCTTGTTTCCTATTCACCCTTCTGAACCCAGATAAAATATACAAATTAACCCCAGGGTTTTACCTTAAGGGTATGTCTTCAGTATCACTGCAATTTGATACTGAATTATCCTGTCTCTTCATTGATCAGCATTAAATAGCATATTTAATTACTTATAAATTATATAGCATACTACTATACTAATAATTATGTATATTATTAAACTTAGAAAATTGAAATTTTAAAATAATGAGAAAATGATAAAAAATACATATGAACCTAGAGTTAACAAGGAACCAGTGGAATTTGTTGAATAGTGTATTGTATCTTAACACTACGTGGTCAGACCTTCACTTCAGGAATATCACTTTGGCAACTGCACGGAGAATGCATAGGAACAGAGAAAGAGTTTTGGCAGGGAAACAACTAAGGAGGGTAGAGTACAAATGAAAGGTGATAGAAGCTTGAATTGATACAGTAGTTTTGTGAGCAGTGAGGAAGGTATAGATGTGCCTATCAAATAGATATATAGAAGCTATAAGAGTTGACAACTGACTGAATATATGAAAGAGAGGGCAACTGAGGTGACCAGAAGACTGGTGGTATCCTTGATATTAGCACAGAAAAGTTGGAAAGGAAGATAATACAATGATATATTTGTTCTGGGTCAAGTTGATTCATGTCTGCTTATTCTGTGTGACTTAATGTGACCCCCCACTCAAAAGGAAAAGGGAAGAACTGGGCCTCATGGGGTCATTGTCCTGTATTACAAAAATCACCATAGGCCATGATTAGCTGCCATAAAATTATATGACATGCAGGGCTATGGGTGAAATTTTCCAAGTGTTGCATGCATGACTTCTATTGCTTGGTTGATTTGGATTATAACTGCCCGGAGAGGCACTGCCTTGTTCAATACAGAGGAAGGTTAGAAGTGATAGAGTGTTGGGATATGAAGACAAATATAGACTAACTTTGACTATATTAGTAGTGAGGGTGGGAAGCAATGATTCTTTACATCCCTCTGATTCATTATTACACATTCCTTAGTGTAAGACCATGGATAATTGGGGTGATGCTCCCATTTTGGGGGTAACACAACTTGTAGAGTCTAGTCTCAGCTCAATCTTTGAATAATTGAATCAATATCCCTCTCTAAGTAGGCAAATAACCTTGGACAAATCACTTTGGGTATTAGTTTCCCATTGGAGAATGTTGGAAGGATAAAGTGCTATTGTGAAATATGAAATTCCTGTGAAAACTACAAAATATTGTTCCAATTGGAGGTATTATTCTTGTTACCATCATTGTTAAAAGGCAGTAAGTGAAGAATATTGAAAGGTATAGCAATCCACCTTCACTGAAGAAAATCCAATGGTAAATTATTAAAGATAAATGAATAGGGCAAATGGGTAGCTCAATGGAGTGAGAGTCAGGCCTAGAGACAGGAGGTCCTAGGTTCAAACCCAGCCTCAGCCACTTCCCAGCTGTGTGACCCTGGGCAAGTCACTTGACCCCCATTGCCCACCCTTACCAATCTTCCACCTATGAGAAAATACACCGAAGTACAAGGGTTTAAAAAAAAAAAGATAAATGAATAACATTAATAGCATATAAAGAGAACTTTCTAAACTCAAATTCAAAGAATCTAATATAAAATTCCAGACAGGGTTGTGAGGCCTTACAACATTTCCTGTGAAAATGTCCTGCTTATTTAAATGAATTATAAGTCAACACTATGATGACTGCTAAAAAAGTTAATATAATGCTAATTTTTATTAATAAATAAATTGTGAGGGTTTGTCTGTATCCTATTCTAGATATCTGTTATATTTTATTTAACTTTGAATTATAAAAATATAAGAAAAAGAGAAATGCCAGCAGTTCACATAAGAGAAAACTAAGGTACCATGAAGACCATGTGGGCTTCAGATGAAGAGACTAGGGATGCTTAGCTCGGAGAAGAGGGATTGAACAGTAGTGATGGTGGTGGCAGAAGTGCCATGATATCTGTCTTTGAGCATTCTCTTCTTATATATGTGTTAAATTTCACATATGGTCTAAACCAGGTGGATTAAATAGTTTCTTCCAACTCTGGGATTGAGTGAAAAAAGATGGCTTATTGGAATTCAATGGATGTTGTTGATAACGGTGATGATATGCTTGGTACTCTTTAAATATATCTTTTTATATTGTAATTGCTTATTGATAGATAACTTTCAAGATTTTTCATATTTGTCTTTTATATGCTTTCTTACTAATCCTCTTGCCACTTAATATCTTGAATATATGTGGTTAAATATCCACATCTCCCTAACTTAATTATAAGCTCCTCAAGGGCAAACGATGTGGCTCTTCCCTTTCATTTTACCATTGCCTGTCAAAGTATTTTGTATGTAGTAGATATTCAGTGTCTGTTAATATTGATTCTGATCTTTGTTTCATCATAAAGATCAATTTCATATCAGAAAGCTTCCTCCCTCTAGATTTCCTCCCATTTTGCACTCATCACCAGATGCAGGCACTTCAACTCTTTGATTTGCAGTAGGCTACCTGAGACCTTATGTCAGACTTACTAGAGTCATAAGAATTACAGCATGACAACTATGAGCTACAGTTTCCAGGGAAGAAATCAACATCTCAAGCACAGTGAATCAGTTTCAAGGTAAAAAGAGCTTAGTAGAGTAATCATCTATCTTTTTCCCCAATGTTGGTAATGTGAGGGGCTGGCTGATTTGTTTGGGAGCTTATTTCTGAGATACGAAATTTGATTAGAGTGAATTCTCCCTCTGGGTGTTTTGTAAGCCATAAAGCAGAGCTCTGCTAACTACCATTAGAAAGTCAAAATCTATAAATAAATTTTTAGCTACAAGAAACAACACTGGGCAACGGTGAGCATTTTATTATTCAATATGTTTGCTTGCTGGTGGCATAGATACTTATTCTGAGAGATCCATGTCCCTCTAAACCAAGCAAGCATTTAATATCTAACACTTTACAGCCCCTTTCAGAGGAACAAATATTCTTAGGCACTTTAACAAATAAAGAATATAGATCTTCATAGAAAATATAAAAATGAGTACAAAATGTAAATAGTTGAGAAGAGATATGAGTACTTCATAGCTTGAGAAGGAAGTTACCATAGACTGTTGGAGTGGAAACATTCACTTTTTTTCATTCTTAATGCTGTGACTTTAGTAGGCAAATATCCAAACTTATTCATATTTTTTTTTAATTTTAAGAAAAAAAATCCCATTTACAAGGTATTTATACCAGGTAGTGCAATCTGGTGCATGACTCCAGGGAAGTTATGCACAGCTGTCTGAAGTTTCTATTCTGATGGGCAAACATAGGAGGAACTAAGGAGTTTAGGATGTCATATCTCCCAAAATAATTTTTAATGCAGATCAGTAAATTTGAGAGATGTGAAATCTATTTTACAAGTGGAAACTAAGACTGAGCATCTGGTATCCTGTCTCATATCATTTATACTGTCTAAATTTAATGATAATGGTGGATGTTAGAGTGAGCAACCATCAAAATAATTTGGTAATTTTAATTCCATTTTCCCTCTCCTAAGCAAGTCCAAAGATAATAGACTAACCTTTCTTGCCCTATTATATTACTCTTTTCATCCTTTCTCCTTCTTTCACTTTATTTCTTCCTTCCCCAATACCTTACCCCCATGTATAAGTATCTTAAGTGATGAAGTCCTCATATTTCACAATTATTTACAAGATGAACATAGCTAAAGATAAGAAAATACAGGACATATTCTGGGGACATTTAGAAGTTCAGTTTTTCTGAATTGTAGGATGAACAACAGAAAGAAATATGAGATGAGGAAGGAAAATGAGTTTGACAATATCCTGGGCAGCCCAGAGCACTAGGAAGGGCAGATTAATCTTTCATTGGTTGTCAATGGGGGATACTGAAGTTTTGTTGTTGTTGCATTTTGAGCAGAAGGGTCCTGTGATTAGATCTTTTAGTAAGGAAGATGTCTGGCATCAGGAGATCATATAGAAGGCAGGAAACGAGTACTGAAGGGGAAAGAAATGAAGGCAGGAGACGTTTTAGTAAACTTTTAAAATCATCCAAGAAGAAATCAATGAGGGAGTATATGAGGCTACTAGGAGTGGGGTAGTATAAGAATAGAAGCTTTGAAAAAATGACAAAGATATGTTTGAGATAAGCTGGGAATTTGTACAATTGTATTTATACAGCATCAAAACAATCAGTCACAAGTGGAACGAACATTCAACACTTTAAAGCAATCACATGAAATACATTCTTCCACAAGTACAACCTACAGCAACCTAAATAGCTTTTTTCTTTGAATTTATAGGTATGGGCATAGAATCTATTCACTTTAATAACCTAAATGGAAGCAATGAAATAAATGAATAATTTTCTTCACTTAGTACTGCTTTCATACACATAATATATATATACATATATATTTCTATATCAACACACATATAGTATTTATTTATGTGTAAATATATATTCTTCTAGATCTCTGATATCATTGGCATAGCTAACTCCTAGTGAAGACATTTCTTCTATCATTATTCTGTAACTTACAGACATAGCATTTTGCTTTGGTCACTGAGACATTAAGTAACTTGCTAGTGTTTATTTAGTGCTGGCTATTTCAGAGGAATGACATGAAGTCATCCCTCCTGATCCCAAAGGCAGTTCTTTATTCATTGTTCTCTGAATACTAGCAATTCTTGTAGAGATATTAAACTTATTTTGTACTATCTTTTATAAATGCTATCTTGTGTGTGTATGTGGGGGTAGAACATTGCTCTAAGAAATTAATGACCTTGACTCCTGTTAACCTCAATAGCCTTGACCATAAAAAAGTAATATTAATGTTTATATCATAACTTATAGAATTGATGTAATAATTAAATGATATAATAATTCTAGATCACTGCCTTGTCATATTGGAGAAGTTGTTGTAGCTCAAAGAAACTATAAGCTATGTCAGGCAGGATAACCCAAGACAGACTGGTCCTAATAGGATTCAGACTAAAAGGGATCTAGAAAAGGAAATAATGAGCTACACCCACATATTTTCCAAGAAAACTCAAAGTACAATATTGAAATTATTAAAGATATGACACTAGAAGATGAGCCCTGCGGGTTGGAAGGTGTCCAACAAGTTACTGAGGAAGAGCAGAGGACAACTACAAGTAGCCCCAGAAAGAATGAAGGGGCTGAACTGAAGCCAAAAGAAAGCTTAGCTATAGATGTGTCTGGTAATGAAAGAAAGTCTGATGCTATAAAGATCACTATTGCATAGAACCTGAAATGTAAGATCTATGAACCAAAGTAAGCTGGATATAGTTAAATAGGAAATGGGAAGATTAGATATAGACATCATGGGGGTCAGTGAACTTAAATGAATAGGAATGGATGAATTTAATTCAGAGGGTTATTATATATACTACGGTAGGCAAGAATTCCTTTGAAGAAGTGTAATGGCTATTATAATAAATAAAATGGTGAGAAAAGCAATACTGGAATATAATCTCAAAAATGACAGAATTATATCTGTTTGAATCCAGGGGCAAACTCTTCAGTATCAGAGTAATACAAATCTATTCTCCAGCCACTGATGCTGAAGAGGCCAAAGTTGTTCACTTCTCGGAAGGAAACTATCTCCTAGAAATAAAGAGTTTTTTAAAAAGATATCAAATTCATCATAGAAGATTGGAATGCTAAAGTAGGAAATCGAAAGATAATTTGAATAAAGGCCAGAATTGGTTTTGGAGTACAAAATGAATCATGTCAAAGATTAATAGAGTTTTGTCAAGATAACTCTGGTCATAGCAAACAATCTTTCAACAACCCAAAAAGTGACTTTACATGTGAACATCACCAGATGGTAAATATTGAAATCAGAGTAATTATTCACTTTACAGCTAAAGGTGGAAAGACTTTATACAGTCATTTAAAATAAGACCTGAATCTGACTGTGGCTCATGTCATAAGCTTCTTATTGAAAAATTCAGACTTAAATTGAAGAAGATAGAGAAAACCATCAAATTGAATAGGTATGACCTAAATAACATTCATTATGAACAAAAAGTAGAAGTGATTAATACTTAAGGAACTAGATCTGGTAACTAGAGTGCCTGAAGAACTGCAGATAGAGGTTTGCACTATTGTATAGGAGGTAGTAGCAGTAGCAATGACAACAAAAACATTTCTAAGGGAAAGAGCAAGAAAGCAAAATTTCTGACGAAGTTTTAGAAATAGCTGAAGAGGGAAGTAAAAGGAAATGGAAAATAAAAGGGAAAGGTATGCCCAAGTAAATATTCCAAAGAAGAGCCAAGAGAGATTAGGCTTTTCAAATGAAAAATGCAAAAAACAGAATAAGAAAGTCAAGATCTCTTCAAGAAATTCAGAAATATCAAGGGAACATGTCATGAAAAAATGAGCATGATAAAAGGCAAAAATGGTAGGGACTCAGCCGAATTAGTAGAGATTAAGAAGAGGTGGAAAGAATATCGAGAAATATATAGGGAATATCTTAATATCATTGATAACAATAATGACATGGTTACCAATATATAGCTTTACATCCTGGAGAATGAAATCAAGTGGACCATAGCAAGCATTGCTAACAATAACACTATTTAGAAAGCTAAAAAAGATGGTGTAGTTAAAATGTTGCACTCAATGTTAACAGATTTGGAAAACTCTATAGTGGCCACTGGTTTGGAAAAGACCAGTTTATTTTTCAATCCTAAAGAAAGGCAATTGTATTCCAATTAGCAAGCAATTGCACTCATTCACCTACCAACAAGATCACACTTATGATTCTGCAAGCTAAGTTTCAGCAATATGTGACCTGAGCATTACCAGAAGTACAGGCTGTTTTTGAAAAAGCAGCAATCAAATTGCCAGTATTTGTCACGTTATTGAGAAAGCAAGGTGGGGTCCAGAAAAATCTGCCTCATGGACTACACTAAAGCCTTTCATTGTGTGTATCACAGCAAAATGTGACAAGTCCTCAAAGAGATGGGAGTATCAGTTCATCTTTCTTCTCTCCTGAGGAACCTGTATACTAGTCAAGAAGCACCAGTTAAAACCAAATATGAAACTGGCTGGTTTAAGATTGGGAAAGGAGTATGAACATGCTGTATATTGTTATCTTTCTTATTTAACTTACATGAAAGTACATCATAAAATATGCTAGAGTAGATGATTCAAAAGTCAGAATCAAGGTTGCCTGGAGAAAAATCAACAGTCTCAGATATGCAGATGATACAAAATGAATTAAGAAGCCTCTTGATTGCAGTGAAAGAGGAGAATAAAAAAGCTAGCTTGAAGCCTAACCAAAAAAAAAAAAAAAAAAAAAAAAAAACCTAAGTAACTAAGATTAAGATGATAGGGGGCAGCTGGGTGGCTCAGTGGATTGAGAGCTAAGCCTAGAGATGGGAGGTCCTAGTTTCAAATCTGGCCTCAGACTCTTCCTAGCTATGTGACCCTGGGTAAGTCACTTAACCCCCCTTGCCTAGCCTTTATCACTCTTCTGCCTCAGAACCAATACATAGTATTGATTTGAAGATGGAAGGTAAGTGTTTATTTTTTTAAAAAGATTAAGATCATGGCAACCAGTTCCATAACTTCCCAGAAAATAGAGGGAGAAGAAATGGAAGCAGTATCAAATTTTATATTCTTAGGCACAAAAAATCGCTGCCAACAATGACTGTGAAGTTAAAAAAACTCTTGTTCCTTGGAAGGAAAACTATGTCAAATCTATACAGCACACTAAAAACAGAGACATCACCTTGCTGACAAACGTGAGTATAGTCAAAGCTATGGCTTTTCATATAATAATATAAAGCTATAGGTGGGGAGCTAGGTGGCTCAGTGAAATTGAGAGCAAGTATTAGATATGGGAGATCCTAGGTTCAAATCTGGCCTTGGACACTTCCCAGCTGTCTGACCTTGGGCAAGTCATTTAATCCCCATTGCCTAGTCATTACCAATCTTCTGCCTTGGAACCAATACATAGTACTAATTCTAAGATGGAAGGTAAGGGTTTAAAAAAATAAAATAAGGCTAAAAGAGTTGGACTACAAGAGAAACTGAGCAGAGCAGAATTGAGGCTTTTGAATCATGCCACTGGAGAAGACTTCTGAGAATCCCTCTATTGACAAAGAGATAAAATTTGCCAATACTTAAAGAAATTATTTTAGGCTTCTCATTGAAGGAGAACCACTGAATTATAACTTAAATAGTCTGACCACATAATGAGAAGATATTGGAAAAGGCCCTGTTGTGGGGAAAATTGAAGGTAAAAGGAAATGAGAACAACAGATGATGGTATGTATAGATAACACCATGGAAGCAAGATTTTGGGAAGACAACAAAGGACAGAAGGCCCTGGAGTACTAGGGTCCTTGGATTCACAAAGAGTTGGACAGGGCAGGACAAAGTGACAATAAGCATGCTAATTAATTTACATGGCACTTTAAAGTTTGCAAAATACTTTCCCAAATAGTGCATCTAAATAGTATAACTATTATTATTTCCAATTAGATAAAAAACCTGAGGCTGTGGGACATATTTGTTCATAATCACATTTCTATTTTAAGAAACAAAGGCAAGATCTGAACTCAGGTCACCTGACTCCAAATCTAGCATTCTTTGTGAAATTTGAAGTCATATACCAATGTAAACCATGAGCTATTCTCATGTTGTGGCTACAGTGTCTCTTCCAAGTATATCTTATACTTGATGAAGAAAAGTATCTTAGCATGTTAGAGAGGAAACATTGTCCACCTCATCCTTAAAAAGCAATTTCTTCATATCTTTAAATGCTAAATTCCTTTAAAACCCATCTAAAATTCCATATCCTTGAGGAAGAATGGCACATTTTCAAACCTCTTTAATGCACTTCATTGTATTATAATGATATGATAATAGTTCTAGAATCAAAAGAAACCTTAGAGATTGTATAATCTAACACTTTCACATTATGTATATAGAAGCTGAAGCCAATTCTTGTTAAATGATTTACTGTGTTCATATAGAATGATAATGAGTATCAGTGCTGGAATTAAAATCCAGGTTCTCTGGCTGCAGATCCAATGTGTTTTCCCTGGTAGCCTCTACACTAAGAATTCATGTATTACTGTACTTATGAATTATCATGTGCAGCTATATGCATTTTTATCTTTTTCTCTTTTGAATAGCCTATAAACTCCATGAATATGGTGACTGTTAGTTACCTAAATTTTATACCCCTGGTATCAAAATTCTATGCACATAGTTGGCATTTGTTGCCTCTTCTATAATTCAGATTGGCTTGAATTAAGAAAGTAAAAAAAAGAAAAAGAAAAGACGGTATTACAAGAGAAATTCTCACTTCCTCTGGCTAACAATGTATTTGTCAACAAACTCATAAGTGACCCTACAAGAAGCCAAAATATCACATTGTTTATGCCAGTTTATTTTTCCTAAAGAAAAATGACAGATTTAGATGGTTTATAAGCTCATTGTAAGACCTAGGAATGTTAGGGAAACTGATTGAAGTGTTAGTTGAAATAGAAAATTAAGAGATGTGATGATTTGTCTGCCAATCCAATAAACACAGCTGGTCTTCCTCTTCCTACACAGATAGTTGGTCCCCAGATGTTGCTGTCTTAGTAAAACCCCAAACACATGTTGCCAGACACCACTTTCCCCATCAGTTCATTTTGGGGGAATACTTTACCGATTTGTTCCTGACTAATTCACATAAAAATTGTTCTGTGACAGCTGCCTGGTGTCCCAAATGCTTTTCTGAATGGGTGTGTTTATGTGTGTATATTTTTATTTAATTCACAAGACAGTTTCATAGGAACTCAGAATTTGTTCTCTGTGAGACATGAGGCCCCATGCCTCAAACTTTAAGATAGGGAAGTTGATTTGGAATATCAGAAGCTGCCAGGTTAAATTTCTACTACATGAAATGGAGTAAAAAAATAACAATAGTTTTTTTTTAAATAAACACACCAACTCATCCTTAAAAATATGTCAGCATCCACAAGTTTAAAAAGAAATTGGATGGGGCCATAAAATAATCAGCTTTTAGTAGACATACAAATTTTATTTTCCTGTTATCATGAAAAGAGCATAATAATGTCAGGCATGACTTCATTTTGAGTTAACTTTGTCTTTTGGCTAAATCTCAAAGGTAACCATATTAGTGATGACTTTAAAACTATAGTTTTGAAAGTTCAAATTTACAGAGTACCACTACTTATGGTAGTAGTCATTCACTCCTCAATATCCTAATGGAAACTCAGCCTCCAAACAGGTAGTTCTAAGCTGAAAAAGTTCAAAGCAGGTGCTAAATGGGCAATGTCTTATGAACTATAACTCTGCTTCAAATATTCAATAAAATGATAAAAATCCACTTGCATACCTCAGTCCCACTGAGTTTCTTGCTGTCTCTTTCTCTCTTCTCTAGCAGCTCAGCCTGTCATCCAAAAAATATAAATCAGCAATTATTTATTGAGCATCTCTGTGCCTACTCTAAAGGATATTATAGTTTAGTTGGAAAAAAACAAGACAGCCACACACAAAATGTAAATAATTCAGGGATTAAATAAAAATTCAAGGCTAAAATAGAAGAAATGTCAGAAGGAATGGAATATATTAAGCCTTATTTAAGGTACATGAATTGTACAAAGGATTGTAAATAGGCATGTCTAGTTGGAACAGAAAATGCAAGCCACACTATAGATGACAGAGAAGAAATTTAGTAATAATGAGAAAATTGGAGGATAATTTTTAACATGACTAGGAAGAAAGAGGGAACTCTCCCTAATTTTACCAGTTTTTGAGTTTGCTTTATCTTCACATCTATTAGAGTGCCATAATTACTGACATCTTTAGCTGTGGTCTTTATATGCATTTAAAGCTTAACCCAATAAATTAACCAAATGATTTTCCTATAGATAGAAGAATTTAACAGAGAATACAAAATATAGAAAATAAGCTAAATGAACATAAAAATTGTACTAATATATGAGAGTTTTTTAAGCATATCGTCCAACAATAGAAGCAGTACTTCTTAAAAGTTCAAGTATTATTCCTATAGAGGTGATTCACAAATTATATATTCAACCTTATATTTTCCCCTAAACTAAATTCCTATATCACAAGAAGCCTATTTAATTTTTCCAACTGAATGTGCCATAGTTATCTCAAGGTCAACATGATTCTATGTACAATACAAAATTCATGTTTATATAGACATAAATATATATCCATATATATATCCATATATATATATATATGTATATATATATATAGCAAGAGAGAGAGAGAGAGGTGGAGGAGAGAGAGATTATATTCATATGTACGGATGTGTGTCATTCATTTAGTTCTTCATTCATCACACTTCATTCAGTGACTACTATGTGAGAGGCATTGCATTGTGCTGAAATTCAGTGTATAAAGATTTCTATATAATAGAATTAGAATCCTTAAAATGATCCTAAAAATATAAAATATGCTTATAATGTGGATAGAGATGAGTTATAATGACTACTTATCTTAATTCAAAGCCGTGTCTTCATGGTACAAATATGTCAACTTCTCAGCTCCTACCAGAGCGAATAGACTGAGATAGTTGGGGTGGAGGGAAAAGGGTTTTACATTTGTATCTCGGCTCAACTCCAGATCAAAAACAGATGCTGAATAGTAGACAAGGCCAAGAGGCATAGAGTCCCAGGACTTTACTAAGACACTTAAAGGTAGGAAAAGCCATGCATCCCAGCCAAGTTGTGCTAATGTTTTTCACATCCAGAAGAAAAGTGAAAGTCCTTACTACTTTGGCAATAGACAGAATAATGAGAGAAAATAATATCCAGAAATAAGAGTTCAAGAATCCTTGCCCAATAGTTTCATTAAAACTTAGGTTTCTTTTCAGTTATGTGTTGGCTTCCTAGTAGCATTTTCCTAGACTGAAAACAAAACAAAACAAAACATTTATTTACTTTGGTAACTATGCCAGCAAGGAATCAGTTTGGAACAAGGGGGATCCAATGACATTAAGTGAACAGAAAATTACCTTCTTCAGGCCAGTCAACAGTAATCTTTTAAAATACATTTTTTTAATGAAGCACATTTTGTTCTGGCTCTCTGAATCAAATTTGTCCTCTCATTACCATGGCCAATTAGGGGCCAATTGTACCGCTAAGAACTAGGTAGGCAGAATGGGCCTCTTCTTTTTCTTCCTCTTCATTCAAATATATAAAAGATGTCAGTTTTCAAAAAAGTGATAATAATAAATATATCAGAAGAGAGTAAATAGTTATATCAGTTATTGAACATGACTTCCAAGGAAAGTAGAGATCTAGAGACAATTGTGATATTTTGATAAATAAGAAGAGTAAGTTTAAGTGATGTCTACAGGAACTTATCTTGACAAAAGTAAAAATGAAATTCAATCAAATAGGCTACAACTTTAATTATAAAAGTAGCTGTGATGTTTTTTAGGCTCAGGTCTGAATTTTCATGGCCTTCATTGGGATTTTCTTGGCAAAGATACTGGAGTGGTTTTGTGTTTCCCTCTCCAACTTATTTTACAGATGAGAAAACAGAGGCAAACAAAGTTAACTGATCTACTCAACATCATACAGATTGTATGTTTCTGAGGCCAGATTTGAACTTATGTCTTCCTGACTCCAGGCCCCGCATTGTACCCACTGTGCCACCTAGCTCCCCTGTAATGATTATATCTCAAACTAGTTGTTACACTTATGTCTCATCCTCTACCACATTACTCAATGTGAATGAAGACACTAAATAAAAATTAATATACATACTGAACTTCACATGCATGTTATCTGATATAATGATAATATTAGGTAAGTATTCTAGGTATTATTACCCCATTTTACAACTCAGGAAATAGATACAGAAAAATTAAATTATTTTTTCAGGGTTATATAATTAATAGTGTCAGAGGAAGATTCAAAGCAGGCTTCTCCTCACTGTAGTGCCAAACATTCTGTGTTGTCTTTGTCTCTTTCTAAATTCCTCGCCAGTTTGTATTCCAAAGATCCTCCTCAAAACCCTTCTAGTTTTCAGTGTTTCAAAAGTCTTCGTCAACCTGGTTTCTGTTTAATTAGAACATTTTAAAAATACATAAATCCAAGAACTATAGGAGATGAATATCAATCCAATATTCTTTTGTGCTGCTAATTCTGTTTACTATTATTAAAAATGACAAATGGGGTCCTGCCGAGGTTTTGGCAGAGGGTGGCATTTTTGAGTTATTCTTGCCTGATCTTCAGAGCTATGGGGAAGAGAATTAGTTAAATAGTATTTGACTAAATGTTCAGAATTTTCATGTAGAAATACTGTATACTCCTTTACATCTATCTATCTCTCTATCTCTCTATCTATCTATACTGTATATTCTTTATCTTTGAAGCATACCTTACATATACTAGATAAGTTATTAGTTTTGTCTAATTAAATTGGATTATATATTTACACATTTACTTCTTAAGAAATGAATTGATTTGTAACAGATTTCAACCTGGTGCATAGATAGTACTGTGTTATGCTTTAAATCTATAATACATCAAGTGACCAAAACAAACAAACCAGTCAAGGAATTTTTAAAATTTGGAAGAGACATCCAATTCAACCTATACCTGAAAAAGTATCTTTTCTATGGCATGCAGCATTGTAATAGTTGAAGGACTAATACATTTGGAGTTGTTATACTGGCATTTGTCTGCTAACAGTGATTTGGGGGCACGTCACTTGTTCTGACTTATTTTAAATATCTTCATATAAAGTAGATCAAAACTTTTTTGTTGTGTTTTAGCTTGGGGGCCAATGAACTGTTTTAAATATATACAAATATTACTATATTACATAATGTATTTACATTTAAAACTATATTTCAGTGTAATTATTTTCCTATCCAAAAATAAAGTTTTTTTATGCATTTAAAACATTATACTGAGACAGCATCCATATATTAATGTCACCACACAGCTCAAGGGATATCTCTCTCTCTCTCTCTGTGTCTCTTTCTCTCTGTCTCTCTCTCTCTCTCTGTTCTCTCATACACACACACATACACACACACACACACACACACACACACACACACACACACACACACATGGTTANACACACACACACACACACACACACACACACACACACACACACACACACACACACGCACACCTGGTTAAGGACCCTGAGACTAGAAAAGCCCTGAAGTTCCACCAATTTCTAAAACTATGATCCTATTCATAGGAAAGCTTTACCCAGACCTTATGACCTTATGGAAATATCTTTAGGGAGAAGCAACACACTACCAACCATGGCAATTTATTTTCCTTTTGGATAGCAGGATCACATGTATTAAACATGTATTATATACAAAGCACTGGGCTAAGTGCTGGAGATAAAACAGTGAGTCACATTATTGCCAGTTTTTCTTTTAAACCCTTACCTTCTATCTTGGAATCAATACTGTGTATTGGTTGCAAGGCAGAAGAGTGGTAAGGGCTAGGCAATAGGAGTTAAGTGACTTGCCCAGGGTCACACAGCTAGGAAGTGTCTGAGGCCAGATTTGAACCTCAGACACCACCCCCCAACTGCACCCCACCCCACCCTGTCTCTAGGGCTGGCTCTCAATCCACTGAGCTACCCAGCTGTGCTAGTTATTGCCTGTTTTTTTTTTAAACCCTTACCTTCCATCTTGGAGTCAATACTGTGTATTGGTTCCAAGGCAGAAGAGTGGTAAGGGTAGGCAATGGGGGTCAAATGATTTGCCCAGGGGTCACACAGCTAGGAAGTGTCTGAGGCCAAATTTGAACCCAGGACCTCCCGACTCTAGGCCTGGCTCTCAATCCACTGAGCTACCCAGCTGCCCCCTTATTGCCTTTTCTTAAGGAGCTCACATTTGAATAATGAGTGGTGAAGACAATCGGTTCAATATATAAGCAATTTCAACTACAAGTCAGATGGAAATTTCCAGTCCAGCAACAAAACAAATGGTAATTCATTTTTAAAAAGTGTTTCTGGAAGGCAAATCATTTGATAGCACCATGGATGTTGATAGTGACCACTCTTTCCTTGATCTTCGGTAGCTAGGGCTTCTTAGTAAGTGGAGACAGAAGCACCTCCAGTGGCAGATGCCAGGCTAATGTACACAAGGCTTTTCTCCTGGAAGAGGGCTATTGAGGCCAAGCTGGAAAAAAGTCTATGGGCTTGGTGGCACTGCTATTTGGATGGCTCTTGAATTTACCTGACCATCAATGATAGTGGGTCAGTGGTTGAAGTGGGTAGTGTGAGAGGAGGTAGCTCTTTTTTTCCACACAGAACTAGGGAATATCTCTGGAAGCTGTATTAGAAAAATGTCTGGTAGTTTTGGAGACATAGTTATTCTAGAGTCTCTTTGTTACCAGGTACTGACCTTTCTTAGAAGTATTATATGAGGTAGATTTGACAAAAGCTGACAAAGTTGTGTCTCATTTCCTCTTCAAAATGACCTGGTGCTTCAGCTAAGTTTGCTTATTCATCAAAAGAGAATCATGCAGGGACATAGAAATCAGGATTAATTAAATGATACAAGTCAAAATCAGAAGGATGAGCGGTCTTTTGTTCACTGGGCCCTCTGCATCTTTATAGTAAAAATGTGTGTCTCTGGGAAAAATAGGCTGTTGCAATGAGTTTGGAGTTAAAGGACAGACTTCCTCACTCTATGATCTGGTCAAATTTACATGACTTTCCTAGATTTTACCGTCCTCAACTGAAAAATGAGGTAACGAGAAGAAACATCTAAGGTCTTTTCTATTGCTTAATCTGTGATGCTATGATTGGTGGGGTTGTGGAGGAAGCATTGGACTACTTATTGAAAGAATAGGTTTCCAGTACTGAGTTTGCCATTTTCATTCCATATATTTGTGGGAAAATCATTCTCTGAATTTCAATAACTTGGTTTGAAAATGAAAGCAATGACAGGAGTCTTCTTTCCACCAAGACTTTCAATAACTTCAAATAAGGTTATAGTAATTACCTATGAGAATTGTGTGCTGGAGTTGGTTCATGCCAGCTCTGAAGAGATGATTGTTAAGTTTTTAATATGAACATCTATAGCATGGAAATCATTAATGCTACAAATTAAAATTTGATTGATTGTTTTGATAATTATCTAGGCTTAAGGAAAGTTATGGAGAAAGTTCTAATAATGCAGATTAAACTTAATATTTTTCAATGGATGTATTTTCCTTAAAGTCTATTGTTAAACATATGCCAGAATGCCCTCTGCCTATATTTTCTTCTCTGGAAAACTTTTCAAGTCATCTCAAGGATAACAATGGGATGTGTAGTTTCATCAATGTTTAAAGACCATCTATCCCATTTTAGAGTAGCTATGATCTATATCAATAAAAGAAACAACCATCCTGAAGATATTTACAGATTCTCAATCAGCTAAAGAAATATAATTTTAAAATTATTGGCATCTTTTGTTTTTATATCTTCTTAATTTTATAATATATCCCTATCCCTCCTTCCTCAGAGAATAATCCTTTGTAATAAAAAATAGAAAATAAAGAATAAAAAACCCAGCCCAACAAAATGAACCAACACATCAATCAAAACTCTCAATATAAGGAGCATTTTGACAGTACCTTTCAGTTTTTAAAATGGTTTCAATATATTTTCTTATTAGAAGCTTATAAAACTGAATTCTAACAAAGGTGGGAAATATAGTCTCCCCATCATTAACTAGCCTTGGATATGTCTTGAAAATATTAATATATTGGAGCTAGAAAGGAGCTTATTTCTTTGAAATTCTTCATTTTACAGAAGAGGAAGATAAGAATAAAAGAGAGGAAGTGACTTTGTCAAGATTATTAAATTAGATATTTGAAATTATGGAAATGGTTGGAATCTGGGATTAGTTGGTTAAATTTGGTTTCTTTATTTTGTTTATCTTGTGTTTGATTAAATTTAGCTCAATGGGGTTCAGAATTCACGTCAATGATTTCAGTGTCTACGGAGGCAGCTTCTCACTTGGGACATAGCCAATACCGTCTCTTCTTCAAATTTCTAATGAGAGAAAAGAATGAACTTTAGCAAAGGTTCGGAGTAGAAGTATCACCTCTCATGTGAGCACACCAGCCTAACTCTATGGGAAGTACTATTACACACACCCAGGAATTTTATATACATATATATCCAGACCCATACATGTAACCTATACATATATTGTCTGTATGCATTTAAAAACTTATATACATTCATGTGAAATATATTATCAATATGTTATATACCTATATATGTATGTATAAATATATTCATTGTAATATATAAGTATTCAACTATGTGAGAATCTTTGCCATTTCATTCTTTTATCAGCACAGGCTATGAAAATTTATGGTAACCTTGGGGAGAACCACACAGCTTGTTTTTCCAGTTTATGCTGAAAAACCCCCAACACCTATTTCTTGCTTCAGTAAAGTCTCATGATAGAGATCAATATGATTTACTTTGATAATAAATTTTATCCCATCACATCTCAGTGCATAACTATATGACCGAGATAGCTCCTGGAGTCAGTCCCTTATGGTAAAGGGTTCTGCCTTGAAGCCTCTGATTTACCTGACTTCTGCCTGCTCTCAGGCTGACTTCCTTGATCTTCCCTAACCCTGGGATGTCTCTTATTCTTCACAGGACTTTCTGTCTTCCAAATATCTCTATAGGTTTTTCCTATTTGCAGAAATCATTCAAAGGAATTAGAATGACAGATAGAAACGTGAAAATTTGTCAGTCTTGTTATTTAGTGTCAGATAACAGTCACAGAATTAGAATTTGAACATGAATTAGAGGTCATTTAATCCAATCTTCTGCTTGATAGAGGAGATACATGAGGTATAGAAAGGTGACTTTTCCAAGGTCACAGAAATTATAAATCACAAAATTATAATTTGTACATAGTTCTCCTGAGTCAAGTGTATGCTTTGCCCCCAATTTGATAATACATTACATTCCTTTCTGTGATTTTCTTCTGTGCAGTAAAAACAATAATGTCATCTAGACTTTTGTAGTGCTTTGATATTTACAAAGTATTTTACTTATCACATTTAATCCACAAATTGATGCTTGTATTAGCCTAGTCTTATAGAGGAAAAAATTGAGACTTATATAGTTTAATCAACTTGTCTATAGTGAGGTCTAATTCATTATGTACTCTGACACACTGACTTTCTCATCAGGCTCTATTGGGATGCCATAGCATTTGATGGTCAATTCCACTGTTCCCTGGTTTCTCTTGCCTCCAATACCAACTCAGCATGATTTCCTTACCCCACACCTGTCTCCTATATAGAATCAATTCACCAAAAAACCCGGTGTCAAATTGACAGCGTCCCAAATTGGCTTCCTTCTTGATATCTCTCTTTTGTTTTTCATTTCCTCATTACTACTGTGGTTAAACTTTCTGGTTTTTCATGGTTCAGATTTCAAACTTCTTCCACTGCTACCTACTGCTCCACAAAATGTCAGAATAATTTGCAAAACCTTTTGTAATTTTCAGAGTGTTTTTTATATAAATGTTCTCTTTTCTACCTCACGATAATGCAATAATGTAAATTCCAGAGGCATTATATCCATTTTATAGATGTAAACATAACTCAGATGGATTAACTAAATTGTGCATGATTTCAGAGAAAGGAAGTGTCAAAGGCAGGATGGGAGTCTAGGAATTCCTGATTCTAAGCCCTATCCACTGGACAAGCTTGCCTCACAGTACATATCCAATTTGGTATATGAGCCTTCACAGAGTGAGAAATAATCTTTTCATAAGAATCCAAGTGTTGTATTCTCTAAAGTGACTGACTTGGAGTCAGATTGTATCATTATGGGCACAGGTCTTAAACTTCAAAACCCTGGGTTTCTTCATCTATAAAATGGTCATATTTATAGTTTCACTATTTAAGTCACAAGTTATTTTTAAATAAAGAAATTGCTTTGCAAACTTCAAATTACAATATAAATATGGATTATTATTTTGGTTAAGATAGAATTTTATCTTTTTTTTTTTACCTAAAGGGAACCATAAGTCTATTCAAATAAACTCTAAAATGATTCTTTCATCTGTGTGATGCATATCCTAAAGTATGTACCATGGGTTTAGGGAAGAGGAGGTAAAAAGAAGTTTAAGCATGGAGGTCAGAGAGATAGTAAAATAATAACAGGAGGTAAAAAGCAGTTCCTCCCACTATGAAAATTTTAATCTAGTTGACAATACAAGAAGTAAACATGAGAAAAATTTAAATACCAATATACTATTTAAATAGATCAAGACAAGTACAGGAGAGATGTCACAAGGCATTACATGACTAATTTCCAGAGTCATTATATAGAAAATAAAACTGCAGGAATACTGTTGAAGGGTAGAATACTTCTAACTGGACTAGCAGGGTAGAATTTTTCTTTTCTTTTCTTTTCTTTTTTTTTTTTAAATTTAAATTTTCAAATATTTTCCCATGTTTCCATGATTCATTTTCTTTCCCTCTTCTCTTTCCTCCCCCCTCCCAGAGTCAACAAGCAATTCCACTGGGTTGTAAGAATGTTGTTACTTGATACCTATTTCCATATTTTTTCCTTTTTGCTATAGAGTGATTTTTAAAAGCCTAAATCCCAAATCATATACCAATAAATATGTGTGATAAGTGATATCACGTTTTTCTTTTAAAAGAGTAGATTTTTCAAGGAAGGTGATATTGGAGCTGGGTCTTAAACAGGGGGATGAATTTGGGTAGACAAAGAAAAAGGTAGAGAAGAATGAGCAAAAGAACAGAACCAAGAAAACCCATGCTCCATTCAGAGGACAATGAGAAAAATAAGGTTAACTGCAACAAAGTACTTGTGTAAGGAGAAATATTTAGGGGTAGGTTAGAGTCAGGTTGTGAAGAACCTTAAAGATTAGATCAGGAAATTTGTAATTTCTCCTATAGAGAATACAGAGATATTGGCAAGTTTTAAGCAAGAAGGTAACCTCTACAGATATGCTATGTAGAGTAGCTAGGCAAAGCAACATTTCCCTCCCTCCTCCGCCTCCTCCTTCTGGGAAGAGTATAAAGTGCATTCTGGATTAAACCTATCTTTACCCACTAGAACTACCCCAATTACTTTGATTCTACTAGGCATTACTTGGTCATTTCCTCATCTGGCAATGTTGAAATGGCAATAAGATTTCACTCAGCATAACAGCAGCTCTTATGAATCTTCATTTGACAGCAATGACTCTGACAATCCAGAAGACATGCCAAAGGGACCCATAGTTTGCACTGATCTTGACACCATTTATTCCCATATAGAAACATTGTCAATTGTCAAAGGAGAAACACAGAATTCTGAGATTTTTTTAAAAAAGTTAAAACATATCAAGCTTTTGATATTGAGTCATATTGGCCATAGATTTAATCATATAAATGTCTAGTCACACACAAAATATTGGCCTATCACCATGAGAATAATCTATTACATGTGATCAAAGGTCTAATCTAGATACAAAAGAGTGATAAAAAACTCCCGTTCCAAGGAAATATATTCTATTGTCTTGAAAAAAAAGTGAAAGGATAGGTTAATACTCTTCTTGAGAACACTTACACAATGACCATAATACTACCCTACTAAAATGATGCCTAATATAAGACTTTCAAAGATGTTGGATCTATCCATATTGCTCAGCATTTTTAGGCAATATTCAGGTTTAATGTGGAACCAAAGATGACAGATGCCTTGCATTGCCAAACTAATCAGTAGGGATAAGCTACTAATTATAAAGGTAACCCTTGCTACAGCCATTGTTCCTAACACTCTTAGACTTTGGTTCCCTTTTGAACTCGCCAAAAATGGTTGCTCATAAACTGGAGGCAGGTTGGTAATCAGAAGGCTGCTAAGCCTCACTTGGGCCTGACGGGCTCTGTTGGCTGAGTCTGCCAAGTAGACACTGAAGTCAGAGGCACTGGATGAATCTGGGCTAGTGAGTGAGGTTTTTGCCAGGTGGTTACCCAATGTGTCATTAACCCCAGAACCTATGAAGATCAGCTTAGGCAAGCCTCTGCCTCTTACAACAGTGCCCAAATCAGAAACCTAATGGGAGTTGTATTTGATGGTAAAGGGCTAGTTCAGGCTGGTATAGAGAAGCTTACTGGATAAACACTATTCTGACTGCAGTTTATAAATCTCTTCCCTAATCAGCTATAGATAATTCACCAATTAGGAAAGGAACATCAAACTTCTTTGATTGAACTGTAACAGGGTTTATTTGCTATCTATGAGGGTTAGGAACAAGGAAATAGGATAAAGGGTTTGGGAATGTTAAGTTAAATCTAAATAAATAAAAGTGATCTAAATCAAATTGATGATAGGTTTGATAATAGGCTGGAGCTTTCTTCTCCCTCTCTCAATCCCTGGCTTAGCCCGGCCATGGCACAAGCCAAAGGATAAGGAAGGTTAGTGATATCCTTCTTGTTGGTTATAGTGTGGTCTCTCTCAGCTCTATTAATATCAGGTAGAATAACTTCCTATGGCACTCAAATATGGATGCTGGATTGCAGGTCTAGGGTCTACCCTCCCTCCAAACCACCCTCCTCCCAAGATTTCTCAAAAATGAGACCAAGTGTGCTGTTGTCCCTGGGTATTTATAGGGTGGTTCCAACTGTCTTCTGGCCCTGGCTCATGCCACCCCGGGCACATTCCAAGGTCTTCAACCAACATTCCTATCACTCAAGATATCCTCCATCTTGTCCCAGAAGTTCCTTATTACACCATGTTGTTAATGTGCTCTGGATCAACAATGAGCTAGGTGGTTCTGTTACTTATAGATAAGATAAAAAGGTTGATGATGAGATGAATACATGATATTGGACTGACACTTTCAATACATCCATTTCACTTTTAAAGTTAGCATCTTTGAACTCAAATCTATGGCTGATGACAACAACGTCAATGGAAATAATTTTGCTGCCTACATTGTCTAATATTTCATAGTTGAGATAAAAAACAAATAAAAGGACATTAATGAATATGAGTAATGATCACTAGCTCTATATCACTTGTGAAAGGTGAAAAGCACACCTTATCATCCAGTTTTTGCACCATTATTGAGAGAGAATCTCTCTTTTAAGATATAGATCTTTAACACTAGCACCCACTTTGAGTAACTGAATACTGTTTCTTTGGAAGACTAGGTATTATAGAAAAGACTCTAAGGTATTTGAAACTATTTAAATCATAAATCCATGATATTTTCTTTGGGGATGGTTTCACTCAAACCCCCAATATCCAAGATATTTTTCAGCAGGACTTCCCCATTAGAAAGTACTAATCAGAAGGAATAAGTCTAAATGAATTTTTTGTTTGTAGTGCAATTATCCAATTTACCTTCCTCTTAGGGATAAATCTGAGAAAGTTCACAACTTGTTCTTATTGAATGTAACTTCTCTTTCACTTTATATTGAAATTACTCAGTTATAATGGTCCTGAAGTACAGCAGTAGTAGCATCCCCACAAACAAACCATAGTACTCCTTCATACATTCAGACAACTAGCTTTGTAATTTAATGTACTAATCTAGATTTATGAAACTGAGAGCAATATACTTGACAAGTTGGAACACATGAACATGTCCACATCCTGTGCTGTCTCTCTTGGAGCTATTCCTTATTTTGCAGGGACTTTTTACAAAAATGTAAAAACATTTCCCCAATATGTCTGCTGTTTATAAAAACTCAAACATGGAGAATAAATGAACATCATCACAAATTACAAAGGAGGCATAAACAAAGATGACATTGAACATGTCATTCAGGAAGCCAAGAAATACAAGGCTGATGATGAGATACAGACAGACAAAATGTCTTTCAAGAAGTCATTTGAATTTTATATTTTCAAAATGAATACATTGAAAGATAAGAAATTGCAAGGGAAAAATGATGAATAACAAATACAAAATGCTTGAAAATTTAATGGGGGAAAAAGAAAAACAACTGTTTTAAGAAGTAGCTGAGAAAGAAAAATATAAACACCAAACCCCATTGTACTAAACTATATCAGAGTGCAGACCAGGAGATAAGTCTGGTTTAGATTCCCAGGTAGAGGAACTATCTTATCCATAGATTCCTTTTCTAGATCATCATATAATTTAAAAAGTTTACTAAATGTATCAAAAGTGAGAATGTTCTATACACATTTTTTTAAAGTTGAAGGACCCACTCAAATGTATCTTATTTTTTTGTAAGGCCAATTCCATTTATTTATTTATTTGTATGTTTATTTATAAAAAATTTTGCCATGGTTACAGGATTCATGTTCTTACTCTCCCCCACCCCCATACACAACACACATATTCACTGGTTTCTTCATGTGTCATCAATCAAGACGTATTTCCATATTATTGACAGTTGTATTAGAGTGGTAGTTTAGAGCTTACATCCCAAATCATGTCTGCATCAATCCAATTGTTCAAGCAGTTGTTTTTCATCTTTGTTTCCACTCCTATAGTTCTTCCTCTGAATGTGGGTAGTGTTCTTTTCCATAAATCCCTCAGAATTGTCCTGGGTCATTGCATTGCTGCTAGTACAGAAGTCCATTACATTTGATTTTACTACAGTGTATCAGTCTCTGTGTACAATGTTCTCCTGGTTCTGCTCCTTTCATTCTGTATCAATTCCTGGAGGTCTTTCAAGTTCAGATGGAATTCCCCAAGTTTATTATTCCTTTGAGCGCAATAGTATTCCATCACCAGAATATACCATATTTGTTCAGCCATTCCCCAACTGAAGGGCATACCCTCGCTTTCCAGTTTTTTACCACCACAAAAAGCACAGCTATAAATATTTTTGTACAAGTCTGTTTATCTATAATCTCTTTGGGGTACAAACCCCAAAATGGCAAGGATGCATCAAAGGGCAGGCAATCTTTTAGCTTTCTTTTGGCATAGTTCTAAATTGCCATTCAGAATGGTTGAATGAATTCACAACTCCACCAACAGTGCATTAATGTACCAATTTTGCCACATCCCCTCCAATGTTCATTACTCTCCCTGCTGTGAATTTAGCCAATCTCCTAGATATAAGGTGATACCTCTGAGTTGTTTTGATTTGCATTTCTCTAATTATTAGAGATTTAGAACACTTTCTCATGTGCTTATGGATAGTTTTGATTTCTTTATCTGAAAATTGCCTATTCATGTCCCTTGCCCATTTATCAATTGGGGAATGGCTTGATTTTTTTGTACAATTCATTTAGATCTTAGTATATTTGAGTAATTAGACCTTTGACAAAGTTTTTTGTTATAAAGATTTTTTCCCAGTTTGTTGTTTCCCTTCTGATTTTAAATGCATTGTTTTTGTTTGTACAAATTTTTTTAATTTAATATAATCAAAATTATTTATTTTACATTTTATAAATTTTTCTAACTCTTGCTTGGTTTTAAAATCTTTCCTTTCCCAGAGATCTGACAAGTATACTAGTCTGTGTTTGCCTAATTTATTTATAATTTCCTTCTTTATATTTAAGTCATTCACCCATTCTGAATTTATCGTGGTGTGTGAGATGTTGAACTAAACCTAATCTCTCCCATATTGTTTTCCAATTTTCCCCAGCATTTTTTGTCAAATAGTGGATTTTTGTCCCAAAAGTTGGGCTGTTTGGGTTTACCATACACTGTCTTCCTCAAGTTGCTTACCCCAATTCTATTCCACTAATCTTCCCTTCTGTCTCTTAACCAGTAACATATTGTTTTGATGACCACTGCTTTATGGTATAGTTTAATATCTGGTACTACTAGGCCACCTTCCTTCACATTTTTTTTTCATTATTTCCCTTGATATTCTTGATCTTTTGTTCTTCCAAATGAACTTTGTTATAGTTTTTTTCTAATTCAGTAAAAAGTTTCTTTATAGTTTGATAGGTATGGCACTAACTAAGTAAATTAATTTGGGTAGAATAGTCATTTTTATTATGTTAGCTCATCCTACCCATGAGTAATCAGTGATTTTCCAATTATTTAGATCTAGGATTAATTGTTTGGAAAGTGGTTTGTAGTTGTGTTCATATAATTCCTATGTTTGTTTTGGTAGATAGATTCCTAAGTATTTTATATTGTTTAGGGTATTTTTAAATGGTGTTTCTCTTTCTAATTTTTGTTGCTGACATATGTTGGAAATATATAGAAATGCTGATGATTTATGTGGGTTTATTTTGTATTCTGCAACTTTGCTAAAATTATTGATTATTTCTACTAGCTTTTTAGTTGATTCTCTAGGATGTGTTAAGTAGACCATTATATCATCTGCAAAGAGAGATAGCTTAGTCTCCTCATTGCCTATTTTAATACCTTCAATTCCTTTTTCTTCTCTAATTGCTACTATTATTGTTTCTAGTACAATGTTAAATAATTGAGGTGAAAAGGGGCATCCTTTTATTGTGAAGGCTTCTAATTTATACCAATTGCATATGATGCTTATTGATGGTTTAAGATATATACTTTTTATTATTTTTACTTTCTAGTGTTTTCAATAAGAATGGGTGTTGTATTTTGTCAAAGGCTTTTTCAACATCTTTTGAGATAATCATCTTTCCTCTTCATTAGAGGTGAGGTCTCCATTTTCATCTTTGATACTGTTAATTTGCTTTTCTTCTTTCCTTTTTTTATTAGATTTACCAGTACTTTGTCTATTTTATCTGTTTTTTTTCAAAATACCAGCTTTTAGTCTTATTTATTAATTCAATAGTTCTTTAACTTTCAATTTTACTGATTTCTCCTTTAATTTTTATAATCTCTAATTTGGTCTTTAACTGGGGATTTTTAATTTGTTCCCTTTCTAGATTTTTAAGTTACATGCACAATTCATTAACCTTTGCCCTACCTAATTTATTAATATTTATACTCAATGATATAATTTTTTCCCCTTAGAACAGCTTTGGCTGCATCCCATAGGTTTTGGTAAGATGTCTCATCATTGTCATTGTCTTCAATGAAATTATTAATTGTTTCTATGATTTATTCTTTTACTAACTTATTTTGAAGAATCATATTATTTAATTTCCAATTAGTTTTTAGTTTGCCTCTCTGTGTATCCTTGCTAATAACTATTTTTATTGCATTATGATCTGATAAGTTTGTATTAATAATTTTTGCTTTTTTGCATTTGTTTGCCATGTTTCTATGCCCTAGTACATAGCCAATCTTTGTGAATGTTCCATGTGCTGCTGAAAAGAAGTTGTATTCCTTTTTGTCCATATTTATTTTTCTCCATATATCTAATAACTCTAATTTTTCTAGGATTTTATTCACCTCTCTTATCTCTTTCTTATTAATTTTTTTGTTTTGATTTATCTAGATCTGATAGGGGAACATTGAGGTCACCCACTAGTATTATTTTTATATCTATTTCATCCTTGAGCTCCAATAGCTTCTCCTTTAGAAATTTGTATGCCATACCATTTTGTGCATACATGTTGAGTACTGATATTCTTCATTGTATATGCTGCCTTTTATCAGAATGTAATTACCTTCGCTATCTCTTTTAGCCAGATTTATTTTTACTTTGGCTCTGTCAGAAATCATGAATGCAACTCCCGCCTTCTTTTTCTTGGTTGAAGCCCAATTGATTTTGCTCCAGCCTTTCATTTTTACTCTATGTATCTCTGCCTGTCTCATGTGTTTTTTGTACACAACATTTGGTAGGACTTTGTTTTCTAATCCACTCTATTTGCTTTGGTTTTATTGGCAAGTTCATCCCATTCACATTCAGAGTTGTAGTTATCAACTGTGTATTCCCAGACATTTTGATTCTCTCTTCTTGTCCTGCTCTTTCTTCTTTCACTATTTCCTTCTATACCAGTGTTTTGTTTTAAATCAGTTCCCCTTATCCTCTCCCTTATTGTTCTTCTCTTTCTCCCCTCTCACTACTTATTCCCCTCTTATTCTTCTTCAGTGTCTTTTTAAGCTACCTCCCCACCTGCCACCCTCTCTATTCCTAGCATTTCTTCCTTCCCCACCAGTCCTTTTATTATCCTTCTACTTCTCTATAAGGCTTGAATCAATTCTCTGCCCCAATGGATCTGACTGTTCTTCCCTCTTTAAGTAAATGTCAGTGCACTTATGTATTAAGTATTTCCTCTCTCCAACCTCTTTACCCTTCCAGTGTATTGATCTTCTCCCCTGTTCATTCCACATGCTTCTTTATGGAATATAAATTTACTCCATTTTTCTGTTTTCCCATTTTTCTTAATATTATCTCCTTTTTTCCTCCTCTTGTTATATATATATATATACACATCTTGAAATTTCATTCTATACAATTTCTTGATTTAATTGAATTTTGAGATTTTCCAAAGCATGTGTCCAATCCACTGGGGCTTCCTAATCTTCTTCTATTTCATTTGCTCTTTTTTCACTTCCTGGAAAGAAGCTGTCAATTGTAATTTCTTTTCTCTTTTTCTATTGTTTACTCATATTTTTTCCTTCTCTAGTCTTCTAGTTTAAACAGATTGATTTAATGAGCTTTGATGAAAGATCTTCCCCCCAGCTGGCAATGGATGTTTGTAGTTAGGTTCTCTGAAGTCTATGGGGGTTGAGTGTTGGATTTTCCCTGCCCTCTAAAGACTTCTTCTCTATCCAATTAATGGAATTAAGCCTGGATTCGTCTGTATTGCTTAATGTGCCCTGGGGCTAAAACCTGGTGAGAGGGGGGGAAAAATGTGGGGAAGGAACAAGATGGAGTGTTTTTGTTGAACTGTCCAACAGTAGGCTCCCCCTACTCTGCCCTGCTGTTAGACCTGGTATTCTTTCTTCTCAAAGCTCTCTTTTCTCTATCTTGGTGTGTTAAAACTAGTAGGTCTGAAGTTTTGCTCCATCTAAGCCATCATCTTCCAAGCATTTTTGCCAAGTTTCTCTGGCTTTCTCCTCTAGCCACCTCACTGGTGCCTGTGTTCAATTCCCTGAGTCCAGCACTAGCAAGGTCTTCTGTATGGGCCAGTGTGCCTGCCCAGAGATTTCAGGGGCAGCTGGAGACTCTGCACAGACTGTGTGGGAGAGATCCTGGGATTCCCCTACCATACCCTCAGACCCAACAGTTCAAGAATTCAAGCCTTTTGATTGGTGTACCTCTTGAGCTGTTTAGCAGTAGGATCCCCTTGCTCTATCCTGTTGTTAGATTTTGTCTTCTTTCTTCTCAAAACACATTGTTTTCTATCACAGTGTGGAAAGGGCGCAGGGGTTTTAAAATTTGCTCTGTCTAAGCCACCATCTTCCCAGAATCCCCACCCAAATTCATAGACAAAGCAAATTAAAGTGCAGTAGTATTTTTAAAATTACAGTTGAGTTGCACTGATAATTAAAGGCATTCTAATAAGTCATGAGGATGAGTTGAAGTGGAAGAAATGCAAACACACATAAACACATAGGTTCTCCATGTAAGCATGCAGGATAAAGTGGGGTTGCATGATGGGAGCTAAGGTAGTAGAGTCCTTTACTCCACTACCTTACACTCCCCCAAACCCTACACACACACACACACACACACACACACACACACACACATGATCACTTCAAGACAAAGAAAACAGAAGAAACATGTCTCATTGGGGTAAGAAGAGAAAGTAGCCTAGATAACATAGCCTCTGTGGAACCTGCAGAACTTGGACCAGTCCAACATGTTGCTTCTCTGCCAGAGTCAATGAAGCTGAAGAGCAGGGACAAGTCCAGCATAAGCTACTGAAGTCTGGTATGGAAATCAGAGATGACAGACTCAGGGACCAGCTCATCCTAATCCATAGTTATCAAAGGCAGAGAAATCAGGACAACTATAAATTCCAATGTGGTAGCAGAGTGTCTGAGGCAGCAAAGCAATAGAGTAGACTACTAGCCTAGCCTGAGTCATTCTGCATGGGTAGCAAAGACAAAATAGACAGGAAAAAAACACACTTCCACATAACATGAAGCCATGAAATGGCAGGGTACTTGAGGGAACATAGTTCAGAGCAGGAGACCTGCCCAGACCAAACTATTTGGTAGGGACAATGAAGCAAGAGAACAGGGATAAGCCTAGCTCCTAAGACAACAGGGAAACTAGTAACAGGGTCTCAGCAGACAAAATGTGGGAAACAAAAGAAATGGGGCTTACCCCAAGTACAAGAGTACTCTATATCCTTGGACCACTGCTCCCTCTACTTTAGAAGTAGATAACTTCAACAAATAGATAAGATAATGGGAAAAAATTATAACTAGTAAAAAAACAAAAGAAAAAGAAAACATGACCTTTGAAAATTATTTTAGTGTTAGGGAAGCTCAAAATATGAACTCAGAGGAGGACAACGGTGGCAAAAAGAAAACATGTGAAACACCAAATGTAAGTTTGAAGGATGTCAGGCCCCTAAAATTTCCCTGGAAGAACTTGAAAGTAATTTTAAAAATCAAATAATAAGAGAATTGGAAGAAAATTTCAAATAGCTGAGGAAAAATTCACTGAAGAAATCAATGCCCTAAAAAGCAAAAGGAGAAAAGGAAGTGAACCTATAAAAACACACTGAAGAAAACAACTTTTTAAAGAGCAGATCTGGCCAAGTGGAAAAGTAAACACAAAAACTCAAGGGAGAAAAATTAGAAATTAGAATTGGGCAAATAGAAGCTAATGAATCCATAAGAATTCAGGACACACGAGAAAATCAAATAAATGAAAAAAATCCAAAGAAAATCTAAAATACTCACTAGAAAAACAATTGACATGGAAAATGGATCTAGAAAAGATCATCTAAGATCATCAGAATACTTGATAGCCATAATAAATTTTTTTTAATCGTATTATGAGAAATCATCAAGGAACACTCTCCTGATATCCTTAAATAAGAGGGAAAATTAAAATTAATAGAATCCATTGATCACTTCTGAAAGAAATCCGAAAATAAATTATCCCAGCAGTATTTTACTCAAATTCCAGGCCATATCCCCAGGCAAAAGAAAAGGCACTATAGGCATCCAAAAAGAAACAATTAAAATATTGGGGAACTACAATAAAGTTTATACTAGGCTTATCAGTTTCTGCATTAATGACCAAAAAGCATGGAATATGATATTCCAAAAGGCAAAGAATCTAGGATTATAACCAAGAATACATACATAGTAAAAGTGAACATAGTTATCTAAGGGGAAAATTGACATTTAATGAAATAGAGGAATTTCATACTTTCCTGACCCACCTACCCCCCCAAAAAAAACACCATGAAAAGAAAAGTTAATGAGCAAATTTGACATTACAGAGAAGCATGAAAAGGTAAAGTGAAAACATCAGAGTTTTAATAAGATTTAATTGAATACATTTATATCTGGGAAGGTGAAAATTGAAGATATGATTTCTATAATACTTGAAATATTTAAGGTACTTTAAATATGCAAGATAAGTAAAGTATTTAATATAGTTAAGAACTTTATCACTATTGGAGTAAAGAAAAGGAGTATATGTAGAACAAAGGAAGGCATACAGCTGATTAGGATGTACTTATATAAAAATAATCAAGAGACAGGAAAGAGGAAAGGGGAGAGGAAAAATGCAGAGATCGAAGGGGTTAAACTCTCTCACATTAAGATGCTTACAAGATTCAGTAGAGTGGAGGAACTGATGGGGAGGGTAGTGGGCAATGTTTGAATCTTATTTTCATCAGAATTAGCTCAAAGTGGGAATAACATTCACATTTAGTTGGCTATAGAAATCTACCTTAACCCATAGGAAAATAGGGTGAATAAGGAAAGGTGGACAAAAAGGAGGATGAATTGGGGAAAGTAGTAGTCAAAATCAAAATGTCTGTGAAAAGACTAAAGGCTAAAAGGAGAGTGAAATGTAAATAAGGGGGAAATAAGATGGAGAGAAACAAACAATTAGTAATCATAACTATGAATGTGAAGGGATTTAACTCATCCATAAAATAAAAAATGATATCAAAGTGGATTAAAAATAAGAATCTCACAGAATGCTTTCTATAAGAAATACATTTAAATCAGGGAGACAGAGTAAAAGTAAGGGAATGAAGCATAATCTTCTATGCCCCAGCTAAAGTAAAAAAAATAAAGCAGAATTAGCAATCATGATCTCAGACAAAACAAAATTAAAAACTATCTAATCAAAAGAGCAAAGAAAGGAAATTATATCTTAATAAAAGGCACCATAGACACTGAAACAATGTTAATACTAAACAGAGATGCACCAAATGGCATACCATCCAGATTCTTAAAGAAGTTCCATGAATTGTGGGAGAAAATAGATAGTAAAACATTACTAGGAGGGCCTTCAAACTTCCCTCATGGATGTAGGAAAATCCAATTAAAATATAAACAAGAAGTTAAGGAGGCAAATAGAACTTTAGAGAAGTTATTTATGCTAGAATTCAACACTAATATTTAATATTATACCAAAATGCTAGCTATAGTAATAACAATAAAAAAATAAATTGAAAGAATTAGAATAGGCAATGAGGAAACAAAGTAATGACTCTTTTCAGGTGATATGATGATATACCTCAAGAATGTTAGAATAGCCTAAAGAATCAACCAAAAAACTAATAGAAAAAAATAACAATTTTGACAAAGCCAAAAGATGCAAAATAAGCCCACATAAATCATCATTTCTATTTGCCACTAGTAAAATCCAACAGCAAGAGATAGAAAAGGAATTTTCATTTAAAATAACTATAGACAATATGAAATTCTTAGGGTTATACCTACCAAAACAAACCCAGCAACTATATAAATATAATTACAAATCACCACACACAAAGTCACACCTAAACAATTGCAAAAACTTCAACTGCTCACATATAGGCCAAGCCAATAAAATAAAAACGACAACCATACCTAACTAACTAATTTACCTATTCTATACCATAAAAAATAAGGACAAAATTCATCTGGAAGAACAAAATATGAATATAAATGAATTGAAGAAAAAAAACATGAAGAAAGGAAGCCAAACTATATCAGATTTCAAACTATATTATACTATACTGAAATATATTTAAATATATATATATATATATATGTAAATATATATATAAAATCATCAGAATACTTAGTACTGGCTAAGAAATAGAGTAGTTGAGCAGTAGAATAGGTAAGGTATTCACCACATGGTAGTTAATATCCAAAGCAACTTAGTATTTTATGAACCCAAAGTTCCATGCTTTTAGGCAAAGAACTTACTGAGAAAAACTACTCAGAAAACTAGAAGGCAGTAGAGCAGAAATGAGATTTAAACTAGCATTATAAAGCATACACCAGAATAAACATATACTTGATCTAGAAATAAAGGGCGACATCATAAACAATTACAGATAAAGGAAAAATGTATGACCAAACAAGACATAGAGAACATTATGAAAAATGAAGTGGATAATTTTGGTTACATTAAATTTAAAATATTTTTGTATAAATCAAGCCAATGTAATCAAGATTAGGAGGGAAACAACAAATTTTTGGAGAAAAATTTAGCAAGTATCTCTGACAAAGGCCTCATTTCTCAAATAAAGAGAACAGAGACAAATTTACAAGAATACAAAGCATTCCCCAATTGAAAAAATGGTCAAAGGAAATGAACAGGCAGTTCTCAGAGGATGAAATTAAAACCCCACATAATTATGTGAAAAATATGGACCAAATCACTATTGATTAGAAAAATTAAAATAATTCTGAGATAGCACATCACACTTATCAGATTAGCTAAATTGACTGAAAAAGAAAGTGATGTGTTGCAGAGGATATGGGAAAATTAGGACTTTAATACACTATTGGAAGATCTGTACACCATTCTTGAGAGCAATATGAAACTATGTTCATAGGGCCATAAAACTAATCATATTCTTTTATGCAGCAATACCATTACTGGATCTATACCCAAAGTGATCAGATATCAGAAGAAAAGATCTATCTATAAAAAAACATTTTAGGAGCTCTTTTTGTAGTGACAAAGAATTGGAAACTGAGTGGTTATCTATCATTTGAGGATGAACAAGGTGTGAAATATGCAAGTAATGGAATCATATTGCTGCTATAAAAAACAAAAAGGAAGAGGTCAGAAAAACCTGAAAGACTTATGTACTAATGAAAAGTTAAGAGAGCAGAACTAGGAGAACACTATATATAGTAACAGAAATATTACATTATGAACAACTGTGAAGGACTATTATCTGCTAAGCAAGTTCCCAAGGTACCCACAAGAGACACATAATAAAAAATTCCATCCACGGTCAAAGAAGGAATTATTGGAATCCAGTTGCTGTCTAAACCATATCATCTTCCAATTTTTTTGAGTTTTTTTAAATTTTGTATGTGATATGTTTTTATGTGCGATATGTGTCTTCTGAAATATGGAAATATGTACAGCATGATAGCATTGGTTGTTCCTATATCAGAATATTTATTGTCTGGTGTGAGTAGGGAAGATGGGAGAAAATCTGAATTGAAAAATGTCAGAAAACCATTGTCAGAAATTACCTTTACATGTAAGTTTAAATTTAATTAAATTAATTAATTGAAAGAAAAATAAAGATACAAAACCTAGGACCAGTGATTGGCCTGATGCACGAAAATGGACATTTGAAAATAAAATTCTTTCCTATTCATATGATTTACCTTGTAAAAAAGTTTCCCAAATGAGGCTTTTGTCTGAAAAAAAAAATAGGGCTTCACTGTATAATGTTACTATGCAAGAATTAGAGTATTTCTCTATGGATATTTCACTATCTCTTCAAACACAATTTGTTTAAAACAGAAATGGTTACTTTTCCCTTCCCCATAGTTGACTCCTTCTCTTGACTCTTCTGCTTTATTCACTGGAAAATCATGTGACCAATCAATTCATGCTCAGGCATTTAATTTAGCAATCCCACATTTTCATGGCAGACCTCCGTTGCTTTCAAGCTTTCCATAAGATAAATATTCCCATAGCTAAACATTGTCCTAGAAACCATCTAGATCTTAGACTTCATGAAGATTCCTCCATCGGGGCATGCCACAAGAAAGAGGCATAAACTTGTCAACTAGGTCCAAAGGCCATTGACTTCATGAACTTGGTCCAAGAATTCATGACTTCTCCATTGAAATTATTTATCCAATGTTGGTAAAGCAGAAGGGAAGCTTCAGATCCAAATAAATTAGTCCCAGAAATATATCTCTGGTGTTGCAATTTAGCATATAGTAAATATATAATAAATACTTATTGACTGATTGATTGGGAGCACAGACTGCTCCATTTTCTACTCCTCTTTTCAGTCAAGTTCAATATCTTTCCTCTTTACTGTTTTCCCTCTTGGGAGTGATCATGGCTTCCAAAGCATGCCTATAATCCTATTATATATTTCCTGCCATTTTTCCCCCTTCAGAATAGATTTGTTTTTTCTCTGTTTATATACGATTTTTCCCTGCTTATCACAGATCCTGAAAGTGATAACAAATCCATGAATTCCTGCCAATGTAATGATGTGTATGTAGATACAGGCAGATCCCCCCTCTTCCTTGCAATATAGTAATCATGGTGAATTCTTTCCATTCTCCCTTAGCCAATGTGTCATTAAGTTCTGTCAGTTCTTCCTCTTCTCACATCTGATCCTTCCCTACAATTGCCACTCTCCTACTCCAATCTGAGACATCATCATATACTGTTGGTAGTAGATTCATAACCGGGCATCTTGCTTCCAGAATTTTCCTTCTTCACTTTGCTATGCTGCCACATTGTGATGCCAAACACAGTGCTTTAATTCTTTCATTAAACTAACTCCCATGATTTAAAAAAAAAGGTGGGGAATGTCACTCTATTTTCCCCAGAGCTCAACTAAAAATTATTTATCTTCATTTTGAAGGTCTTTCTCAATCATAGCAGAAATTTTCTTTCTACTTATTCCCAGTTTAGGCTTTTCATAGACATTTTATCTCAGGTTTGTCTAGAACAAGGGCACTACATAAATGAGAAACAAATATTAAGATATAGAACAAGTCTAGTCAACTTTACATAAGACAGACTGATAAATATGTGAGGACATCTGTCATGTTCTCCTATGTCTCCTCTGTGGACTAAGCATCTTTTAAAAGAAGTCCACATGTTTGTTTGTTTTTTTCAAATACCTTTCACACCCCACACATCCTCTATGACATTAGTTCCATTTTCATAAAATACCGAAATGCCCAGCCCCTAAAAATCAGAAAGAGCACAACAACCATTTAATCTAACCCATATCCTAAATTAGACCTTCTACAATCCACCTGGCAAGGATTATCCTTAATAACTACCAATTACCTCCAGGATTCAAATACAAACTCTTCTTGTGGCATTATAGGCTCTTCAGAACCTCAAAATCTCCCCTTCTTACCTTTCCAGCCTTCACACATTCCCCTCCCTTCCATGCATTTTAATATTCAACAATATTGGCCTATCTGCTCCTTTGCAAAGTGATTTTCATATTTATCTCCATGCCTTTTGCATTGTTTGCATCCCATATTTAGAGTATACTCCTTTCTCACCACATTACCTCTTGAAGTCCCTGGCTTCTTTCAAGACTCAGCTCAAACTTTATCTTTTGTAGAAGGTTTTCCTTTTTCCCCTGTTATTTGTGGCTTCCAATCTAAGGTTACCTTTCTCCTACCTAGTCAAAGAAAATTTGTTAAGCTTCTGCTGGTAGACAGGCAGAGTGTTAGGAATTGAGAGTGAATAATTTCACAGTGATTATTACTCTCTGTCAAATGGATTTTCTTTAACATTTACAAAAATGTCTATATTTCCCTTCTTATTAAAAAAAAACACAAAACCTCACTTTATCTGTCCATCCTCACTAGCTATTATCCTATATCTTTAGTTTTTATGTGACTAAACTCCTTGAAAAGGCCATTTATGATAGGCACCTCCATGTTCTATTATTTCACTCTCTTACCTTTTTGCAGTTTAGTGCTGACTTTCACTGGAACTGTTCTCTCCAAACTTATCAATGATGTCTTAATCACCAAATACTATGTTCTTTTCTAAATCCTTTTGTTATACTTCCATGGAGAAATGCAATCAAATTTACACTTCAGAAAACTTCATAACCTGGACTCTTCCAATTTTTACAGTTTTCTTACATTTTATTTACCTTTCATATACTCTGTCATCCAGAGATACTGACCTCCTGGCTGTTCCTTCCATGTGGTTCATCTGTTACCTAGTGTTTGCACTGGCTGTCCTTTGTGCCTTAAAATACTCCTATCTCATCTCCATCTTCAAGTCTTGGCTAACATCTCTTCTGCAAGAAATCTTTTCAAGTCTTCCTTTATCTTATTATTTCCTCTCAGAGATTACTCAATATTTATCGTATAAACATCTTTTTATACATTATTGTTTGTATGTTATTTCCCTCATTAATTTGTGATTTCCTTGATACCAAGGACTGCTTCTGACATTTGTATCCCTATAGCTTAAGAAAGTCCCTAGCATATATGAGGTACTCAACTTTACATTGAGAGAGTTTTAGGATTCTCTTCCCCCTCAAATTATTTTGTATTTAATTATGGATAAATATTTTATTGTTCCAATAGAAAGATAAGCTCTTTGAGGTCAGGGATTATTTTTCAATTTGTCTTTCTATCTCCAGGATCCAATACTATGGTCCAGAGAGACTATATACTTAGTAAATGTTTATTAGATTGAAGGAAAAGGTAGAGAAATGCCTTTGAATAGGACCACATATGCATAGGTTTAAAAATTCAGCCTGGGCTCTTTATTGTTTTACAAAAATATCACTCCTGCTTCCATATCTCCATTAATATTGAAATGTCTTTCCTTATTCCTTTTTTCCCCCTCTTCAACATGCAATTGAACTCTACTTTCCTCTATAATACCTTCTCTGGCCTATTACCAACTCCTATTTGCATTATTTCATTGACTGGTTGCTTAAAAAATATGTGGATATTTGGAAAAGAGGAACAAATCCCTCTTTGAACACATGTCTATTATCTGAAAAATATGGTATTTGCCATTCTTCCTATTCAGAGGGATCACTAACTAGAATGTTTGCCCTTCAAAGGTCTTCTTGGGTTAGTCTGAAAAAACCAAATTAAATATACATGGCCCTAGTCCTTTAGCCTAGTCAAAGCTCTTAAACTATAACAAGAGTATTGCTGTGGAGAGATAAAAGAAGGCTTTACATACATAAATAAAATAAGTAGGCACAATAAATTAAGTATTTGAATTGTGAATTAAGGCCTACTTTCTGCTAATCTGTAGGAACAAGTCAATGCATAAATTACTCTAACTCATCTCTAGAGTTTTATTTAGTAAATAACAGTTTTATTGAACCTGGATGTATTAAGATTTTTTTTTCTAAGTCCACAAACCAGTTTAGAGTGAAGAAATGTTTACATTTCTTTGAACATGCAGGTGCTTTTTTCCCCCAGTAAACTATTCAGTGTTAATAACAATCAGTCCTTGGTTACTAGCTTCAGGGAATTTAATTTAATTTTATAAGAGAAATGATTAGAGGGGCCCTCTGATCACTTTGATTATATTATGAAGCATAGATCTTTGTCTGAAGGGTATCTAAAAAGGAGTAGTTATGCATACCAAACTCATTCTGTGGAGACGTGGTAATCCTTCTGATTGAATTCCAGGAATTAGATCTACCTTGAAGAACGTGTGGAAGCATGGTCATCAGAAAGCTTATTGTTGCCTTTTTGTCAATAAGAGTAATATATGAAATTGCTTGCCATTTCTTCTTTCTTTTTTAAAGCTTTCTAATCCCAAGACATGCAGATTTATAGTAAAGACAAGAATGGCAATTATAAGAGAAATACATAAGAACTTAATTGTTTGTGCTTGCCCTAAAGTGTGGAAGGATAATATTTAGGTCATTATGTACTTTCTTCCTTTAGTTACTGTCAAAGATTAATGATCCTGAGAATGAGACTCAGGGGCTACTTGAGGATAAACAGTTTGAGAGTTCCCAAGCAATAAGATTTTGAGATCTTATCCCATGTTCCATGGGGTGATTTTCTCAAGAAATTAAAATTTAGAGAAGGGACTTGAAGACTAGAAATCTAGAGGACTGAAAAAAAAGAGTAAGTGGGACAGAGAGGGGATAAATCTAGACCTTGCCAACTCTTTGATTTGCGCAGATAATGTAGGAAGAAAGTGAATAGGAAGTATTTGTTAAGTAGTCCTGAAGTGTCTACTTTCTGTGTGTAATGAGACTTTGTAATATTGTATTTGTTCTTTGTCTTTTTTGAATCTGTGGTGTCATGTATTTTCTGTGCTAGATGAAATAAAATCTGCCTCACGAATTTTAAGGGATATTGGAGGCAACTCTTACTGCCTTGCTCAGGCCTAGAGACTGGAGGTCCTAGGTTCAAGTCTGGCCTCGGACACTTCCAGCTGTGTGACCTTGGGCAAGTCACTTGACCCCTATCACCCACCCTTACCACTCCTGGGCTAAGGAAGGTCCCTAGCCCGGATGAAAAAGGAGGAGGGTTGGGCGTGGGGCTAGCAACCCCACCCTGTAAAAACTACATCTGCTAAAGAAACTGCAACCTAAAGTAGGGGCAGCTGGGCTAGCTCAGTGGATTGAGAGCCAGGCCTAGAGACGAAAGGTCCTAGGTTCCAATCCGGGCTCAGACACTTCCCAGCTGGGTGACCCTGAGCGACCTATTGCCTACTGGTTGTGGCCCTATGCTCCTAGAATGGAGTCCCAGGATTAAAAAAAAAAAAAATTACTATCCTACATTTCAGCACTTATACCTTGGAAATAGGCAAATTCCAGAACTAAAGGATTAATTGTTTAGTTAATTACCTAGACTTAAGAAATTGATGTGGAAAATGCAAATAATGCAAGTTAACTTAACAGTATATCAAAGTACCTTTTTCTCCTGGAATTTGTTGCCAAAAATTTACCAACACACTCATACATCTTTTATCCACAATGCACACTGGTTTCACTAGGAATGCTTTCTTCTGGATATCCTGGATGATGGATGAGAGACAGAGTAGTTTGGGGTTTAGCCATACAGTAACAACTGAATTTCTTTTTTTTTTTTTTACCAGATATTCAAACTAGTATAGAGTTGGGAAGCAGATGAGTATTCTAATACAGATTCTGTAATTAACCAGGCATAGTAATTTAGGTGAGCTATAGAACCAGAGAATTCCAAATGTAGAAGTATGTTTAGAGATTATCTATTCCAACTTTGACTCCAAAAAGAAGTTTTCAATAGAGTGTGATAAGTAGATTAAGTCTACATTGCCCATCTTTAGATTTAATCACCAAAGGTGAGAACATCTTTAATTCTGGGAGGTATATAACCCGTGTGTGCTAGAGTGAGGGACCAATCAGAATCAACTAACCTGCCCCCTAGGTGGTCTATGAGAATTGTCTATTGTGATTGGACTTGCAAAATAGGAGGGAGGCACAGGAAGTGACACATAAGTGACCCCTTTAAAAGGAGAAGGTCCTCAGTCAGCTGAGGTCTTTGGTGGAAGAGAGCATCTGGTGAGGACCTCTTCTGGTTCATGGAGGAGTGTTGGAATGCTGAGACTCTGGTGGGACCTCAGACTGCTTCCCTTCGAATTATCATATGGGTAAGTTAGGCTGACTCTCTTTCTCTTCCCTTGGCATTTCTGGATGCTCTTAGCCTTAAGACCTCTCTTCTTAAAGGAGGCCTTGTGGCTAGGAGCCCTGTTTAATTAAACTCTGTGCCCCTCTGCTGGGCCTCTGAATTCTTACCTGGTCTGGCCTCTGGTCCGTGCCAGAGTTTCTCTCTCTCAATTTCCCTACCTTCAACCTTCCTAATTGTAAATAAATCACGATAAAAGTCAATTTTGACTTGAGATTATTCTTTAATTGGGGAAATTTCCCCTGGCAACCACCTTTTAATATATTGAACCCATAAAGCCCCTTTTTCCCCCTTACAAGAGCAACTGGACATTAGGGCCAGATGGATTCATAAGTGAATTCTACCAAACATTTAAAGAATAGTTAATCCTAATACTACATAAACTATTTGGGGAAATGGCCAAACAAGGAGTCTTGCCAAATTCCTTTTATGACACAAACATCATGCTGACACCTAAGCCTGCAAAAAGAAAAATAGAGAAAAAAATTAGAGACAAACTATTTTAATGAATATAGATGCAATTAAAAAATACTAGCAAGGAGAATACAGCAAAATATCACAAGGATTGTTCACTATGATCAGGTAGAATTTATATCAGGAATACAAGGTTTGTTCAATATTGGGAAAACCATCAGCATAATTTTCTATAACAATAATAAAACCATCAGAAACCATATGATTATATCATTAGATGCAGAATAAAGTTTTTAACAAGATACAACATCCATTACTACTAAAAAAATCACTACAGAACATTGGATACTATAAAGCAATAATCATTTTTAAAAATCTGGTGGTGGCTAAGAAATAGAATGTTCAATAAATTGAATAGATTAGGTACCCATCATATAACTATAAATGGTGACAGCAATCTATTGTTTGATGAATTCAAAGACCCCAGCTTTTAAGACAAGAACTCACTATTAGACAAAAATTGCTAGGGAAAGGAAAAACACTATGATAGAAACTAGATATAGATCAGTATCTGATAACCTATACAAAGATAAGGTCAAAATGAATATAAGATTTAAACATAAAGGATGATAGCACAAACAAAATATAGGAGAATAAAATAATTTACCTGTCATATCTATGGATAAAGGACTAATTTAAGACCAAATAGGAGATAGAGAACTTTATGAGCTACAAAATGAATACTTTTGATTATGCTATAATTAAAAGATTTTGTACTAACAAAACCAAGGCAGCCAAGACTAGACAGAAAACAACAACAACAACAAATTGATAAAAATAATAATAAATTTCTCTAATAAATATGTAGAGAGAACTCACAATAAATATTCTCAAATATAGAGAACTGAGTCAAATTCAAAAGGATACAAGTAATTCTCCAACTGACAAATGGTCAAAAGGTATTAACAGGCAGTTTTCAGATGAAAAAAATCAAAGGTATCTGTAGTTATAAAAAAAAGTTCCAAGTCACTATTGATTAAAGAAATGCAAATAAAAACAACTCTCACACCTCAAACCTATCAGACTGGCTAATATGAAAGTAAAGAAAAATGATAACTGTTGGAGACAATATGGCAAAATTAGGACACTAAATGCATTGCTGGTGAAATTGTGAACTTATCCAATCATTCTGGAAGAAAATTTAGAACTATGCCCAAAAAGGGCTGTAAAACTGTACATACTTTTTGATCCTGTAATAACATTATTAGGTTTATGTCTCACAGATATTTTTGGAAAAGGAAAAAAAGACCTACACTTTTCTGTTGGTTGTTATTATGATCAAATATGCTGATAGTTTTCCTAATATTGAACCTGCCCTGAATTCCTGGAATAAATATTACCAGGTCACAGGAAATGATCTTTTTGTGTATTGTTGGTCATTTGTAAATTTTTGTAAAAAATATTTGTAGCATCTCTTTTTGAGGTGGCAGAGAATTGGAAACTAAGGACATGTGTATCAGTTGGGGGAGTCATTGAAAAAACTATGGTATATAATTGTGGTAAAATACTTTTACATTATAAGAAATGGTTAAATGATGAGCCAGGCTGAATTCAGAAAAACCTGGAAAAACTGTTATAGAGTTAAGTAAGATAGGGAACATTGTGCACAGTAACAGCAACATTATAAAATGATCAACTGTGTAAGACAGCTATTCTCACCAATGCAATGACCCAGCACAGTTTAACACCAAAAACATAATCATTTCCCCATTGAACCATGTGATCAAGCAAATTTATTTCTTCTGTGTTTCTATTTCCACATTTCTTTCTCTGGAGGTGAATAACATTCTTTCGCATAAGTTCCTCTGGATTGTCCTGGATCACTGCATTGCTACTACTAGAGAAGTCCATTACATTCAATTGTGCCACAATCTATCAATTTCTGTGTAAAATGTTCTTCTGGTTCTGCTTCTTTCACTCTGCATCAATTCCTGGAGATCTTTCCAGTTTACCTGGAATTCCTCCAGTTCATCATTCTTTTCAGCAAAATAGTATTCCATCACTATCAGAAACCATAATTTGTTTAGCCATTCCACAATTGATGGACATCCCCTCATTTTCCAATTTTTTGCCACCACAAAGAGCATGACTACAAATATGATTGTACAAGTATTTTTCCTTACTATATCTTTGGGGTACAAAACCAGTAGTAGTATGGCTGGATCAAAGGGTAGGTCTTTTTTTTAATTTAATATTGCTCTTTGGGCATAATTCCAAATTGCCTTACAGAATGGTTGGATCAACTCGCAACTCCACCAGCAGTGCATTAAGGTCCCAATTTTGCCACAACCCCACCAACATTTAACATTTTTCTTTGTTGCCATATTTGCCATTTTGGTAGGTGTGAGATGGTACCTCAGAGTTCTTTTTATTTGCATTTTTCTAATCAGGAGGAATTCAGAACAGTTTTTCATGTGCTTATTAGTAGTTTTTATTTCATCATATGAAAACTGCCTATTCATGTCCCTTGCCCATTTGTTGACTGGAGAATGGCTTCATTTTTTTTGCAAATTTGACTTAGTTCCTTCTATATTTGGGAAACTAAATCTTTGTCAGGGAGTTGTTTTTTTTTTTATAAAACTTTTTTCTCAGTCTGTTGCTTTCCTTCTAATTTTGGTTGCATTGGTTTTGCTTGTCCAAAACCTTTTTAATTTGATGTAATCAAAATTACTTATTTTACATTTTGTAATGTTCTCTGTCTCTTGCTTGGTCTTAAATTAATTCCTTTCCCTAGGGTCTGACAGGGATACTCTTCTATGTTCATCTAATTTATTTATGATTTCATCCTTTATGTTTAAGTCATTTACCCATTTTGAATTTATCTTGGTATAAGATGTGTGGTATTGGTCTAGACCTGATTGTTCTCATACTGTTTTCCAACTTTCCCAGCAATTTTTTTTTTGTCAAATAGTGAGTTCTTGTCCCAATATCTGAGATATTGGGGTTTATCAAACACTAACTTGCTGAGGTCATCTATCCCTTGTCTATTCCATTGATTCACTCTTCTGTCTCTTAGCCAGCACCATATTGTTTTAATGACCACTGCTTTATAGTACATTTTAAAATCTGTAGGTCTTCATCCTTCATATTTTTTTCATTATTTTCCTTAATATTCTTGATCTTTTGTTCTTCCAAATGAACTTTGTTATAATTTTTCCTAATTCTATAAAAAAGCTTTTGGTAGGGGACAGCTGGGTAGCTCAGTGGATTAGCTAGGCCTAGTCAGGCCTAGACACGGGAGGTACTAGGTTCAAATCTGATCTACATAATGCTAACATATATTCTTTGTAATGATTGGTTATTCTCAATATATCTTTCAATTTTATATCTCTTAGAAATCTTTTCCACTGGAGACAAATAAATCCATTTCTATGAAACTTGATGTATGATTGTTTAACTCTGTCACTGACCATTTAAACATTGTACCTTGCTTTATAAAATATAGCAGGAGGAAATTAGACTTCTTAATATTGCAGATTCTACTGGCACTGGAGACTGGGGCTAATATTCACCCCAGCATCCATATAGAAAAAAAAGCATTTCATTATCTCTAAAAAAATGTGTTCTTCATTTAATCAGGGATCTTTAGCTTCTTTTAATGTATTAAAGAATAAATTTATTGCATATATATTTTACATTATTGGTTGGTAAGAAAAAAAAGTAAGGACTAAATTTCCCAAAATTTCCTATTGATTGGAGATTTTCAAAATCTTGAAATACTTGTTGGACCTAACCATTTATTATAAACTGGACCTATTTGTTGAATTTAGACTTTGAGTAAGCATAAAGTAAAATCTACATTATCACTGTCATATTTTACCTCAAATTAAAATATCATTTTTTAAATAGTAGTTTAATGAGAAAATATGCAAATAAATGAAATTAACATCTGCAATTGTTGACCCAAAATAATCAGACAGGAAAGAAACAGTTTAACTGAAACCTGCGTTTATCTAAGAACTGCTATCAATTTGCCCCTGATTAGTAACATAGCACTACTGAATTAGATGTCTTCATTAGAATATTAACCAGAAATAATAAAGAACTACAAATTGAATGCCGAGGGGAGTTCATGAGACTGTCTTCCATATTTATAGGCACCTGCTGTAGTCTTGAGAGTTCTAGAATGGTAGAACAATCATTCTAATGCCTCTATTCATTTAATGACAGAGTAAAAAATTCTGATATCTAAATCCTTCCTATCTCCAAATTTTTGTGGGAGGGAGTGGAAGAAGATTCATCAAGAAAGGAAGGAAACAAGTATTTCTTAAGTTTCTAATATATATGAAGAACTATGCAAAGAATTTTCCAAACATCATCTAATTGGAACAACTCTGGGAGTTAGATACTATTATCATTCCCATCTTACAGTTAAGGAAACTGAAACAGAGAAAGATTAAGTCATTTGCCCAAGATCATCCAGCTAGTAATCTGAAATCATATTTGAATTTGCGTACCCCTGACTGTAGAACATAGAAATGTTTGCACTGATACAAAGATGTCTCAAAAACACTAATTATAATCTATCCAACAAATAACAAATACAGTTTTGAAATACTAAAAGAGCACCATACACATAGAAATGTAAGGAACCAAAGATGTTTAGTCTAACTTACTCATTTTTATCTTTTTTCATCTTTTTTCAAATATTTTCATCACGTACTTAAAAATTTATTTTGAATGTCTTACATTAAGAATTCTCCTAGGGGGGCAGCTGGGTGGATTGAGAGTCAGGTCTAGAGACGGGAGGTCCTAGGTGCAAATCCGTCCTCAGACACTTCCCAGCTGTGTGACCCTGGGCAAGTCACTTGACCCCCATTGCCCACCCTTACCACTCTTCCACCTATGAGCTAATACACAGAAGTTAAGGGTTTAAAAAATTTAAAAAAAAAAAAAAAAGAATTCTCCAAGTGCAAGAATCTAAGACAACTCCAAGAGTTCATGACCAAAAAGCGCTATCTACCACCATACAAAGTACTGATGGATTTTGAATTTAGATTGAAAATTTTTTGCTTTATCTCCTTTATGAATTTTTTCCCTTGTAGAAGTGACATGTCTTCTTTCACAACATGATGAACATAGAAATATGTATCACATGGCAGCACTTATATAATTTATATCATATTACCTACCGTATCAGGGAGAAAGGAAGAATAGGAAAGAGGTAGAGAATATGTAATGCATAATGTCAGAAAGTTGTTATTTAAAATGTATTAGCATGTGGCTGGGGGGTGGGGGGGAATGAATTCTCCTCACCATAGTTGTGAAAGTGACCTGAATGTGTAGATTTCTCAAACCAATTTTATTTTTTTCAATCAGCAGAAATTTCCCATCACCCTTCTTGTCTATATCTAAACCAGAAAGAAAGGAAACTAAAACTCAATGTTACAAACATGAATAATAAAGGATAACATTCCTTCCTGGTCCATATGCAAAAATGTATCATTTATCTCTTTTAGGAGGGTGTAGAATATTACATAAGGCAGCTAAGTAAAGTAGTGGATAAAGTACTAGGCCTAGAATTAGACTGAGTTCAAATCTGGTCTCAAACACTTACAAACTGGGTGACCCTAGTCAAACCACTTAATCTGCTTTGCCTCAGTTTCCTCATTTATAAAATGTGCTGGAGAAGGAAATTATAAATCATGTCGATATCTTTGTTAAGAAAGACTCAAATGGAATCATGAAGAGTTTGACATGATAGAATAACAATTTAATAACATATTGATGTAGAGACTTGCTCAGTCTTACACAGGTAGTAAGTAGATTAATTCAGAATGAAACCTGGGGTTTCTGACTGCAAGCATAATGGACTTTCCATTGCACTTAGCTTTCTTTACAAAATGACATAATATCATCAGCAAATCAGCTGTGTATGTATGCGTGTTTGTACAAGTCCATTTTCAACTTTTGTGGAGGTAATATTCCTAGAAAACAGTATGAAACTCAAAGACTGCTAATGTTAATATATTTAACTCATAGAAAGAGGAAGATATGTTCTCACAACCACCAAAAACCATAATCTTTCACCGAAGATTGCTGGAAAAAAAAAACACCTTTTTGCATATAATGCCCTATATCAAAACATTCATTTTCTACTGTAAAATTGATGACATAAAAATTAAAATGAGGTTACTAACAAATTAATAGGAATGCTTAAATTAGCAAAAGTAAAATGTAGGAATTTTGAGGACTGACAAGTAGGCATATGTACATATATATATGTATAGGCTTTGTGAATGTTTTTTGGATTTTAAGGAAGAATTCTTATGAATTATCTAGGCTTTTGTTTTGGATTTGAGTTTGTGTTTATTTAAAGAGGGAAATTTGGGGAAGTTATTTTTAAATACCTTTTTTCCATAATGCTTATTCCAGAACCAGAACATGTGTGCATATTTATAATATATATTAAATTGTTCTTATGCCACTTGGTTCACTCTCTATGATAATAAAAGTACATTTTCAGATATACTTTGAATTTCCAAATAGAACATTCAGAGAACTGTTTCCTGATTTTTTGCCTCCGATTTCTCCCATATCAGTCATCAAAATGTAGGCAGTATATAAGGAAGATATTTTTCCCCGTTGATATTATTTAGGCAATTGACATGTTTACCCAGACAAAGAGAAATGGAGCTGTTCAATGATACATTGATTAATTTCTTATGAAAATATCTAATGGAAATTTAAAATATCAAATGTCCTTAAAAATATTATTCTTATTTTTTCTTTAGGAGGTAAAGTTTTTGTTAGTATGACAGAAGGATGATAAGATCCTTCAACTTGGGTTGAGGTCTTATCTTGACCCCAATATTTGCTATGCGACCTTAGACAAGTTACTCAATTACTCTAAGTCTTTGTTTCATCCCTCATAAGTTTATCCTAGGAAATAAATAAAGTGGATATGAAATCACATTATAAACTGTAAAGCATTATGTTTATTTGAAATAACTATGTTCCTATTGTTTTAGTTCACTAAATTCTCACTTCTCTGTAAAAATAACCTTCATTAAATTATAGCCAGAGAAAAGAAATATGATTAAGGAAAGAGTAGTTTTAGAAGAATGAGGGTTACTATGTGTCATAAGCTAATATTAGAACAAATTCATATTTAATCTAGAGTTAGTATTCTTAACTTGTAACAGGCGTGGACTGTGAAGTTTAACAAATGCAGGGTATGAATAGCAAATCTATTTAAACAGTGAATAACTGAGAAGAATCAAACTTTAATAGATAAGTGTTATCTCACATATGTAGATATTAAATATTGCTCCATTAAGTTTCCTAGGAAAATGTGCATTCTCTTTTGTAAAATCATAATTCTAAGTGGAATTGTAGTTTTTCTGTGTAAGCAAAACTCAAAGGAATTAATCATTAGAACCTCTAACTCTTATTCTCTCTTTAAAGGTGAGGTTGAAAAGAGATTCAAATATACAACATTGCCACTTTGACCTGAACAGCAAGCTCTAAATTGTAATAAAGCAAATAAGACCATTAAGGACATAGTACACTCTCCAGATGTGTATTTAAGGCTTTAATAGGAAAACAGACAGTCCTGATAAATGTTTCATACAGTGCAATGAACCATATCTGTTAAATATTTTACTCTAATGGATTTTTTAACACTATTTTTTCCTTTATGTTCTTGTAGATTTGTCACTTACACAGAAAGTGTGGGTGAAGCTAATTTGTCACTTCCCAAATGATGTGGCAAACTCCATTGCCACTACCATCCAGGGACCACAATTCAATCCAAGAGCCACTTAACTCATTAGGAAACCTATTTTCACATCTCATCAAGCATGACATATATCCCAGTTACCAAAATTTCTCAACTTTGATTGACATAGTATATGGAGTTAGGTTTTTCTTTATCAACTCTCTCCCCTACCACACACACTTTATATACACACATATTTAGTATTGATATTGAGTAGCCTTGACACCAAGAAGCTAACAAGTAATATGAAGGACATGTGACTATAAATACTTTATGGGAATTCATTGATCACAAACTTATTACACTAAATTTTGCATGTGATTATTTTGTGTTGTCTCCTTTGGCACCTTGGGATACCTATGCAGCATATGTGAATACGAATAAATCCTAAGAGCCTGTCACAATTTAATGTTCCTAATTGACATACAGATTCGCCTCAACTCAAAATTCACTTATTCATTACCAACTACATCTTTCAGTAGTCGTGTGTCTGAAGTATGAAAACAATAAAAACATAGTCCATTACAGTTGGAAAACTATAACTGGGGAAACAAACATCACACAAGGACATAATAGAAAAAAATATGATCTAAGAAGTACACTGCATAAATAATAAGAAAGATCAATTAAGGACCAACCAACTGGTGGATAATAGGACCTTTGTCTCCTCTTTTGTCTGATTAGCTATATAAGATCTCTTTAATGTGGTAACTACTTTCAGTGATAAAGTTTCAACTTATGCAAGTGTTCTTATAAATGTGATTGAGGGTTTTCTTTAAGAATTTTTTTTTTCTTGAGGTTTTGTACTTCCTCTTTGAGGAAATTCTTTTCTTGCTGAAGATTCTTGCTTGACACAAAGTGAAGTGAGCAGAAGAACATTATAAACAGTAACAGTAATAATGTATGATTATCAACAGTGAATTACATAATTATTATTAGCAGTGCAAAGAACCAGGACAATTTGAAAAGATTCATGACAAAAAAGGCAATCCACATACATAGAAGGAATCTATAGAGTCTATCATTCTTCACTTTATTTTCTACATTATTTCTGCTCTAGTATAAGCAATATGTGTCTTCTTTTGCAACATGAAATATATGGAAATATATATTGTATGATAACATGCATGCAACCTATATCATAGTTAACTGCCATTTTGGGGGAGAGCTTAAAGGTGGGAGGGAGAGAGCATGGATCACAAAATGTCAGAAAACAATTATCAAAAATTGTATCTACATGCAATTTAGAAAAAAATTTAAATGAGTCTCCCTCTAGGCTTCTACAATATATGAATAGGATCATAGGCTCATAGATTTAGAGTTGTGAAGTGCATTAGAAAGCCCAAAATCCAACCGCATCATTTTGTAGATTAAAGTTGAGTTTCAGAGAACTTCAGTAATTTCAGAGTCACTAGTAAAATCCAAGGTGGGATGTTATCCCACATCTTCCTGAGTCCAGGTCCAGTGCCCTGTACACTGCCATGGCATAGCATGCAGCCTGTCTATCTGTTATTCTTCATTTTCACAAAATGACTGGCCTCACTCTTCTGGCATACATAAATCATTTAAACAATACCTTGGATGTTTTGTTCTATTTATATCCATTGTATGACTCTCTATTTCCCTTTGTATGACCCACAATTGTGATTCTTTAGAGACTGTGGTATTCTATTAGTCATAGCTATTTGTTCCCAGAAGAATATTAGTGTTGAAAGGATGTATTTGTTTCAAGTTGAAACTCGGTGTTGAAAGTACTGCACAATTTTTCAAAAGCAATTTAGCCTATTCACTTCTTGCTATTCATTTCTACACCCAGTTCATTGTTCATCTGCATCATCTCTTCAAGATACATGTGCTTATGGATAAGCTCAATGGATTTTCTATCCAACTATATATTGTAATATGAACAAAGGATATTCTTCATCTATTTTTATCCCTGTCTGGATTGTTAGGCCAAAATCTTTTGAAAGGCTTGGTAATCTTATTTAGAAGGATTTCTTAACTTTCACAGCTTGATGAAATCTGTACAACACTGCCCTTAAAGACTCATAATTAATCAAAATAAGCATTTAGAGGGATTTCTTCTCATTTAGATTCTGTACTTTCATGATAGTGGCAAGTACCTTTATGCAACATATATCTCCTAATTTATTCCCCATATGATTTTAATAGAGGTCCACAAAACAAAGTTAGCTTTGATATTACACCTACTAATGAATCATGTATCAAAGAATGACAGAATCTCAGAGTTGTATAGGACCGTAATGGTGAACCTATGGCATATGTGCCCAAAAGGACACAAAAAGCCCTTTCTATGGGCATGCCTGTAGTCACCTCCCACAGTCTGTTAATAGAAAGACAGAGGGACTTGGGGCAGAGCTATTCCCCACCCCCTCTCCATGTACCTGAGGACATTCCTCAGTTTACCTGTCCCTCTGCCCAGCAGCCCAATGGAAACACTTCCTCCCTCCCCTGTCTGTAGTACGGTCTTTGTGGAGGGGGGTGGGGGAGGTCACATGCTGCATGAGGGTGTAATGCAGATGTCAGTCTGCTGTGTCTGTGGTGAAGGTGATTCCCAAGGTGGAGTTCGAGGAGTTAGATTTGAGGGGAACATAACTTACAGTGTGGCACATAGCTGGAGGGGAGCAGAACTGGAGCAGAGCACTCCTCTAAAAGGTTCACCATCACTGGTATAGGACATGAGGGGCTATTTGGTCTAACTCAAATGTGAACAAGAAATCCCTTGCTAAAATGCCCAAAAATGGTGCCCAAAATTTTGCTCAAATCTCAAAGGAACTTACTACCTCCTGAAAGAAAATTCAACTCATTATGTGGAAATTACGTTTTTGTTTGTTTGTTTATCTTTTGTTCCCCTCCCTCTTCCACAAACCTCAATCTACCCCTGAAGTATTAAGTAATAGTATGTGTTTTTTGAGGCAAAGCAGAACAAAAATAATATAATTTTCAAGATTCAGATTGAAATCTAGGAGAAGGGAAAATACTATAGAAATATTTAAGGTTCAGAGCATGTGTTTTTAGAAAAAATGTGTCCTGAACATATGTAGGGAAATTAGGATGAAAGAAGGGTTTAGAAAAGCATTTTACTTTGGAAATATAAAGTTTAAGATATCAATATGTCAATGTGGAATCTAGAAGCCCCTAAACTTGTAGCCAGAAAGATTTGATGAACCCCAGTTTACTTAGCTCAAAGGTGAAGGCCTCAGTTTTAACCTTGTCTAGTGATGGTTCTTCCCTGAGGGAAAGTCCAAGTTCACTTGTCTCAGACTAACAATGGACCTTAAAGGAGTTTAGGTGGGGATGACTAATCCCATCAAACATTAAGTATCTCTTTTGTCCCAGTGGTTTCTCCCCTTAGGTCAAAGTCCTTTACCTAGGTAGCCCAGCCCTTGCTGAGTCTTTCCCTTTTGTGTCCATTGTAAAACATCAGCCCCTCACTTTTATTCCTGTGGGGAGCTCCTCATTTTCTTTTGTTACCATTGTAAAGTCAATCAACTATCCCTCTCATCCTCAGTCCCCATGTTCCCCTAGAAAGCTATGTAACCTTCCCAACTTTAGTGGAAATGTCCAGTCTAGCATGGTTGGCTTTCCCAGGGGTCAGGGACCAGAGAATCCAGAGTTCAATACTCAGACTCTGCATAGGTGTGTGGTGCACAGCTCTGTGTAGAGGCCTAACTCAGCCCTGTAGCTCTTTCCTTAATTAAAGAGTGACTTTTCTGACTATTTAATAGTTCTGTGTTTTTTCCAAGTCAACAAATAAAAGTAGGGGAAAAAAGGGAAAATTGCAGGGAGAAGCTTCCAGATTTGAAAATTTCCAATAGATAGTTGGTGATATGGTACTCAAATTCAAGAAAAAGACTAAGGATGCCTGTGAAATTATATATTCATCAGAGATTTATCCACATACATATAGCAATTGAATTTGTAAGAGCTAATTAGATAACTTAGAAAGGGATTATAGAGAGATAAGAGAAGAGGTCAGAGAATGGGGCCCTAGAACAATCTCAGATATGGGGCTAGGAAGTAAATGAAAATCCAGTAATGTGACTAGACAAGTAAGAGAAGAACCAAGATAATGATATCAAAAAGAACCAAAGGAAAAGGGCAATGATCAGCAGTGTCAAATCTTATAGAGGTCAAGAAGAATGGATATTGAAAGCAGACATCAAATTTGGCATTTAAGACACCACTGTTAGTCTGTATCTTTTTTTTTTCCTTTTCTGATAATATCGGAAGCTAGATACAAGGGAGGGAGATTGAATCTGAAATCACAAAAATAAATCTTTATGACTCTAGGCCCACCACTCTATCAGGTGGGCCACCTAGCTGCCCTATATTATGATTAGTTATCTAAATATGTTACATCAGGAGACATACTTTTGCCAAGGGTAAATTGTATCTGTTGACTGATTATTAATATGAATCATTCTATAGGCAGGTATCTAGAAATTTGGGAAAGGGAAAAGATATATAAGACAATAGCTTAATGATCTGATAAAATCAAATGAAGTTTTGTCTTGTTTGAATGAGGAAGATTTGGTCATGTTCATAGGAAGCCCTGAAAAAGAGATGATTTAAAATACAAGATGCCAGAAGAGTCAAAATTGAAGAAAATTAAAGACATATTACTTGCTCAAATCTCATCTTGGAAATATACTGGCTATATAACCCTAGGAAAGTTATTCAACCTCTCATTCTAGACAAATTTTTAAGACTAGAAATTTCTGAACAATTGTAGGTTAGTGGGAACAAATGGGTTTTCCTATCTGAGGCCTCCCTAAGACAATGGACCTATACATCTAGTCAAAGATGGCTTCTCAGATAGAGAAGTAGTCTCATAGTAAGGTTTTATAGTTGAGCATTTGCTGATTTCCATTGGCAGAGGGATAAAGAGATTTATTTACTCACTAGAAATTCCATGTACTGAAATAACCAATCCATATATGATATTTTTCCACATTATAAAATCATAAGATTTTGTCACTGATTAGGAGCTTTTGATGTGATAACAAGATTTTTACTTATAAAATTGTTCCTTTATAAAGTATTATAATGTCCTTTGAGTGAATTAGAAGGGATAACACAATTATCTGAGTAAAAATTTGTGGATTACCAGAAGTTTATCTCTGTAGGTAGTAATAAGATCAGAGCCAGGAGTGGAAGAAAAGATGGTTAAGATGGAAATAATTTTTTGGGGAAAAGAGTTTCTCTCTCTAGGTCTCTACCTTTTACCTCTAGCCCCCTACCATTAATGATGTCCCTTTGAATAAGGTCCAATAAACTAATAGACATTATTGTAATACTGAGAGTTAGGATGGAAACACATAGTAAGATAAATGTGAATACAAAGAGCAGTCACACAAAGAAGGAAGCTCCTTTGAAAAATAGGACACCTAGTAGCAGAGAAGAGAAGTAGACATGAGGAGGGACAGACATCCTACTGAATAACATCCTCAGCTGAGATATTTCTGCCAAGAGGAGCTTTGTCCTACTGAGCTCTACGAAGAGAGAAAGGAATTCAATTGCACTCTTTTTGAGCCAACCACTTCCATGAGTATCATATTACACACACATATATACATCTGTGCACATATATGTGTAGATTACTTTATACATATTTATGAGAGAATATGCCCTAGATTTATAGAAGGACTATATTATGCTTTTTTGTTGATTAATCATTTCTGCTGTGCCCATTTTTTTTTACCCCATTTATTATTTTAGGGGGATTGCTAGTAAAGATACTAGAATGATTTACCATTTTCTTCTCCAATTTCTTTTACAGATGAGGAAACTGATACACATAGGGTTAAGTGACTTGCCCAAGGGCACACAGGTTCCCCCAGTATATGTCTGAAGCTGGATATGGATTTGCAAAGATGATTCTTTTTGACTCCAAGCCCAGGACTCTAAACACTGCACCTAGCTACCCTATATTTTGATTACATTTCTTAATATGTTATCTCAGTTAATATGCTTTTGTCAAGTGTAAATTGTTTTTACTGGCAGACTATTAATATGAAACATACCACTAAGGATTCATGGTCTATAGTATAAAGAGTATAATAAATCCATAGAATTGCCTCCTAGAAGTGGAGATACTAGTTATTCTCTGTGGGCCCAATATTTTAGTGCTAAACCAGATCAGAAGACTTTCCTAGAGGAAAAGTTCTATGTGTGTGTGTGTGTGTGTGTGTGTATACATATATATATATATATATATATATATATATATATATATAT
>NC_058132.1:314322972-314324627 GCF_016433145.1 Gracilinanus agilis | reverse complement strand
ATATATATATATATGCATATATATATATATCAGAAATTATAAATTCTAGAAAGGGATGAGAAAAAAATAGTTTACCAATGAACTACTTGGAGAGAACTGAACTAGTCTAACTATTCTGGAGAACCACTTGGAACAATGCCCAAAGGGCCTAAAACAGCACATAACTTTGGACTCAGAAATATCACTACTAAGTCTGTAACCAAAAGAAATAAAAGGTAGGAAAAGGGAAAGGACCCATCTTTTCAAAAATTATTTATAGTAGCTTTTATTTTTTGTGACAAAGGAGTGGATATTAAAGAGATATTAATTAATTAAAGAATAGCTAAACAATTTGTGGCATAGATTATGATGTACAATTTTGGTATAAGAGATGATAAGGGGCATGGTTTCGAAAATACGGAAGTACTCTGTGGAACTGCTGTAGCAAAGTGAAAAGAAGCAGGAGAGATCATTTTGCACAGTAGCAGCAATGCTGTAATGATGATTTACTATGAAAGTCTTGGCTACTCTGAGCAATATAATGATCCAAGACAACTTCCAAGAACTCAGGATGCAAAAAGAGAACTAAAGAATTCTGAGAGCAAATTGAAGTATAATTGTCATACTTTTTTTTAAAAAAGTGGCTAATCTTGAATTATATTTTGCATGATCTCACATGTATAATTCATATCATATTGCTTGCCTTGGTAGGGAAGGCTGTGAGGAAGGGTGAGAATTTGGAATTCAAAATTTAAAAACAGAAACTTTTAAAAAATAAATAATAAATCATTTTTCTAAACCCTCACTTTCGGTCTTAGAATCAATACTAAGTATTGGTTCCAAAGCAGAAGAGTCTAGGTCATGAGGGTCAAGGGCAGCTAGGAAGTATCTGTGGCCAAATTTGAACCTAGGACCTCCCGTCTGTAGGCCTGGTTCTCAGTCCATTGGGCCACCTCGCTTCTCCCTAAATTAAATTGTTTTTAAAATAATTTTAAAAAGTGACAAACCATGTGACTATATTATAAAAAAGAGATGTTAACAGGAAAGACTATCCCATATCCCCACTTCACTTACTCTATTTTTTCATATTACATTTATATTACATGAGTCTCTATTCTTTATATTTCCACTTGTGATATACTTACAAATAGTATCTAAGCCCTGGATCCTGGAACATTGTTACCTTTGAGATGCAATTTATCCTGTGTTACATGACTTCTACTTATTCTTCCACTGCTGTCTGACTGCGTATTGTCTCCAATGATTTATTATTTCATAGAAATTTCTATTTGCTCTGTAGCTTTTAGCGTCTTGGATTCCATCTTTCTTTCACTGGATTCCTCAATTGCCTAAACAGCCTGTGAGCAAACATGAAGCCTTGCTCTGAATCTTGGTGACTGAATATTCGCCCAAACTTCTCTTTCATAGGGGTAAGACTCAGTAATGGCATATTTCAGAGACATTCAAATGTGGGGAGTCTCGAAAGGAGAGGGTAATTTGCCTTAAACCTGAATAAAAGTCCTCTCCACAGGACATCTAGCCAGTAGCCATATCTTTGCTATATACTCTACTGCTTGTCCCCCTCAATGGCCAGCTTGAGCATAGTACAAATAAAGTTTTTAAATGTCAGAATCAAAAAAGAAGATGAGAAAAAAATGCAGCTATTAAAGTGATCA
>NC_058132.1:314259355-314322711 GCF_016433145.1 Gracilinanus agilis | reverse complement strand
ATATATATATATATATATACATATATATGTGTAATATGTATCTACACATATGTGATAGGTTACACACATATGCATTTATGCATAAATGTAATTGGGTTAAATGTTTACATATTTTCAAAAATATTTTTGTAGGTAATTTATCATCAAGATTAAATTAGTTAAGTTTTATACTAATTTTTGGTTAAAAAAAAGTCTCATAAGGATGGAATGGCAGTCTTTAATATTTAAATTCCACAAACATTTATTGACTACATATTATATCTAATGAAAACAACTAGGATAGAAAGGCAAATGTTGTATTATAAAAAAATCATCATGGCAAACATATCTGATGACAGTTTGATATTAAAAATATGTAAAGTATACATTCATACAGTTCATTAGTTTAGGAGGAAAAAGTATGTGATCAGTTCCCCAAAGAGTAGTCTTAAACTCATAATAATCATAATTGATATTGTTCCAAATCAATAATAATAAAAGAAATGAAAATTGAAAAAAATTCACCTCATACCTAGTGGTTTGTCAAAGATGACAAAAGATGGCAATAATTTATTTTAAGAGGCAAAGGGAAGAAAGGAAAACTAAATTTTACAGGTTTATTCAATTAGTGGAGCTGTAAAACAAATCAATCAGTCTGGAGAGTAATCAAGAATTGCACTAAGAAAGTAATTAAAATGCCCATTTTTTTCCATTGAGAAATTCTACTACTCACCATACACTTTCAAGAGGTCAAAGCCAGAAAGAAAACTTTTTATAAGGTATTACTTTGATAAGGTGATAGGAAATCCATAGATGATAAGTGACAGTTGGATGAATGACTGGGTGTGTGAGGGTCAGGTAATCAGGGATTAAACTCACCATAACAGCTTCAGAGAGATTCAGTTTACTAAAGAGGCCAGCCCCTGGGAAGTGAGTGAAAGTGAAAGTGAGGGAGAAAGGAAAAATATAGATAGAAAAAGCAGAAACCTAAGAGACTGAAGAAACCCTGAGCAAGTGAGACACAGATCACACAGAGATTGACTAGTTCTACCATTTATTATGACAAAGAGAAGGACATTTATAAAATATAGAATTTTAAGCATTGCATTGTTCTTAGGGGAGCAACTTTTTCAAAGAAAATTGTTTTTGAAAAGGCTTTAAGCAAAGCATTTCTAGAATGCTTTTCTAGAAACATTTCTAGAAACCCAAGAAAATTGAGGAATATTAACAATACCATGGTGATTTATAGGAATCTAGGAGAAAAGAGTGTCTGAGTCATTTGGTCATGACATTATAGAAGCTTCTTTGCTCATCAAAATAATGAACATCTCAAAGATGATTATGAAGGATGCTTTCCAAGAGATGTCTATATATTGGTTATAGCTAGACAATACTTTTTAAACTGCTATTTTGAGAAATTCTGGTCCTGCCATAGAATGCCAGGCAAACTCATAAGTATGTCTTTATGACTGCTTTTCCTCAATGGATCAAATTTATCATTTAGTTTCCTTCATATATCCTCACATTTCCCCCTTTTTTATTATGGAAAAGCTGTATTTCATGCATTGAAGTAGACAATTTCTTATCACTGTTAACACTGAGTACAATAAATCATGATAAAGAAGAAAAGATTGTACATATGATGATTACAACAAAAACAGAAATGATTTGCACTAAAATCTGAAAATCTAAGATAGATTTCCAAAGGATTAAAAGACTTAAAAAAAAGACAGAATATAAAATCTGTATTGCTTTTGTGATTGCATCAAAAAACTTACTATCTTTGATAAAATGTGTTACTTTAAATAAGTCTTTTGAAATAAGTCCATCTTTTTAAAATAAATCCATTGAAATGTTACTGAAGTGCTATGCTCCAAAAATCCCTTCATATCTTTTCAATAATTACAGAATGGAGTATGGCAGCAAAAGTTACTCATTCCTTTTAAAAGAAAATTTATAAACCATTTACCATTTTCCATGTCCAATTCTATTGTATTCCATTTTGCCTTAGGCTATATCTTTAAACAATGTTTTGACACATATTCTTATGTAACTAAGTAAATATGTGTCCTGGTGACCTAAAGCTGATAGATAATATGTCGTAGTAATTATTATACAATGTATTAACGTGTACTTGTCATAGCAGTAAAGAATTATCAGTCTTAATTTCTCCATTATTGTCAAAATATGTCAGGGGTCTCACCCAAGATGGAAAAAAGGTAGGTAAATCCAATGCATAGTTGCTTGTGTCCCTGCCATGCTTAACAGCACAACCATTGCCAAAAATACCATTTCAAGTGTTATATTATGTCCTTAAATTTGTGCAATGTGTATAGTTCTGTGTCCTGGGTCTTTGACTTGGTCTCAGGTGGGCATCTCTGCTTCTCTTGTCCTCTTGCTTGTTGACCTGTGACATCTTGCTAGCTTCATCTCCAAGTTTAAGTCTCCTCAGTCCTTCCGTAAGTAAATCTTTAAATAAAATTGATCCCTTTGCTCCAGTTTTATAATGGATCCTTCCATATAACATAGTCCTCATTCCTTTTAGAGTCATGAAAATGAGTCATAGCAACATTTAAATTTTTCTCATCAAAGATTAAAAAATTAATTATGAATGTGACATTGTCTTTGGGGGGAAATCTAATCATCTTCCCCCTCATTAAAATAAAATATTCCAGTGGTGTGATTTCCATAAACCTTTTTTCCTTAAATGACAAAAAATCTTACACATTACAGTTGAAAGAAAAACCTGCTTCAAGTAACTATGTTTTCTTTCAGCTTTTTTATATAGTAAATGTCAATTCTATGTTTTTTTAATTCTATATTTTATTTATATTTGCCTTACCATGATAGTTAAGAAACTTTGTCTTCCTATCTTAAATTCTTATTAATATTAGTTCATCGTTAAAAAAGTGTCTGCCAATAGTAAAATCTAGCATAAACTGCTGCCCGAGCTTATCTACTTTGAAAGGGTACTGTGAAAATGAAGGGCTAGCATCACATAGAATGGGGGTTTGGAAAGCATGAGGATGAGGTAGGGGGGTTCGGCAGAAGGGAAACTCTGATCTCCATAATTTTTTCTGTAAAAAAATTCAAATTACTCTGTTATTTTAGTTAACTCTTTAAAAATGTTTGCTATATTAGTTCTTGTGTTCCAGTAAAAAATAATTAGACACTATCTTCTTGTGTTTCAGGAAAGAGTCAATACGTTTACAGTGATTTATGTCTTCATCTCCCATTTTGTTTATATTACTGAGGAATGAGAAAAAAAAATGTTTTACTAACAACGTTCTGTTTTCAATTCTTTCTTCACTTACAGAACCTATATGTTTCAAAACCTTCACACTGCATTTCTCCCAAAGGATTTCAATCAAAAGCTCCATAACTTTCAGATATATTTTGGTAACATCTGTAACAATCTGTATCCCTGATTTTCCAATGTAATATTTTCTCACTGACTTGTGCTTGCTTTTAAATTTAATCTCGAAACATTTAATCTTTTTTCCCTCGAACTTTTGCCTCAAGCAAGTTCTTTAATGTCTTTTTTCTTTCTGATACCTCCACATAGCTACATATATTTTTCATATAACATGTCTATCCTCTGGCTCTCATAAAGAAGTCCCATATTTCATTAAAAGTCTCTTATAACTTATGTCTTTGAATAAGAAATTCTACTACTCACCATACACATTAAAGAGGTCAAGGCCAGAAAGAAAGATTTTAGTAAGGCATTGCTTCTAATAGCACTTTTTGTTATAACAAAGGACTGAAAGCAAATCAGATGGCCAGGTTGGGGAAGGACTGCAACACTTTTGCCATATGAATGAAATGAATTATATCTATAACTTCAGAAATTATTAATAAGAAGAACAAGAAGACATAGAAAGACATATCAACTAAATTAAAATGAAGACTCAAAATCAGTTAATCAACTCATACAATGATTACAACAATGTAAATGATAACAGAAATTAAATTCAAAGTTAAGCCTATGTATTTATAATGAGGCCTGACAAAGAAATATGAAAACATAGCTCTCACCTTTTTTTTTTACTGACTTTGTGGATGATGGAGGCAGGACATAACATACATAATATGCAATGAAGTTTCATTTATAAGTTAGCTTTACTAAATTATAAATAGTGTCAAAAATAATTAAGAATATTTTAAAAGAATTCATTATGAGTTACCTGCAAAAAAAGTAGAAACTGAACCATTTGTAATATTGTGTTCTGTGAAATTTTAAGTCAGTGATGTCTTTAAGTTTTGGTTAGCTATGGAAATGATATCTCGAAATGCATTAAACCTAATGTCAAAGAAATATCAAGATGTATAGCCAAAAGGAATATTCTAAGTAATATATTTTAGTCTCTTCAACTGAAGATGAGGAGACTGAGGTAATATCAGAGTCAAAAAGAGAATCCAAGAAAATTATGATTTTAAAAAAAAACTAGATGGAGATTAAAAAGAAAGTTATTCAGTGAAGTTCATATGAAAAATTAATTGTGGAAAAAGTCACATTGCATTATAAAATAAATATAATATAAAAAATTAAAGTAATTCAATCAAGGTAGTATTAAGAGAATAAATTCCTCTAAATACTTATGGTAATAAGATGAGTAAAAAACAATAATCATTGGGATAATTTTTAAAGTCAAAGAAATTAGAAAATTAACAAATTAGTACAACAAATATAAGCAGAAAACAACATATTATTAAAATAAAATGAGAAATCAATAAATCAATATGTAAAATGACCAACTGAAAAATGGCAGTTTTTAAAAAAGAATAATAAATTTGATGAATGATAAATAAAATTTAATCAATAATATGAATGAATTATTGCTAAATTGAGAAATTGAAGACAATATCAAATGTCAGTGGAATTAATACTTTTTAAATCCCATGTTACTATTGTATATCAATAAAGTGAAAGATGAAAAATGTGTATATATCTGCAAAAATGTTATAGATATAAATTGAAATATTAGGAAATAGGCAAGTTAGGTAATGATGAGCCATTTAAAAATACACTTAAATTAAAAAGATTAAAAAGCATTTCTCCTTAAATCTTCAAAAGATAAAGAAAATGCTATACTAACTGATTGCTGGAGTATATTAACTAGTATGTGAGAGAGAAGTGGGGATGGAGAAAGACAGAGAGAGAGAGAGAGAGAGAGAAATAATATTTATCTAGCTAAGTCTTCCTATAAAGTTATATATGCTTCTGATCCTCAAACACAAGAAGGATAAAGCAAGAAAAGAAAACTATTGATCCATTTTCACTAGTGAATATTGATCTAAATATCAAATAAAATAGGGGAAAGTACAATGTGAGTCATAATCCTACTGCTGATGTCAAAGGCTAGAAAATAGGATTACCATATGAAAGGAAACAATTAGATAAAATCTAAGAAATTCCTTAAAAGGAGAAAGGGAGAAAGGAAGGGAAGAACTTAGGTAACTTCATTTTCTTTTGCAGTTCTGTTTTTGTTTGAACTAAAGAGAACAATATTCCACTTTTTTTTTCTTGGTACCCCTCTGAACTTTTCAGCTTCCTTTTATTTTTTGTCTTCCCCAACTTGAATATAAGGTGTTTGAGAGCAGACTGTTTCTCTTTTTCTTATATATGTCTACACCATTTAGCACAGTTCCTGGCCAATAGTAGGCACAATTAATGTTAAGATGAAATAAATGGAGAAAGGAAGGAAAGGAGAGGAGAGGAGAGTAAATGAGAGAAGAGAAAAATGACACTATGAAGATAGCATGATTATGACATTAACTATCAAATTTCAGAATTTTATTTTTCTATAATATAAATGTTTTGACTAACTGAAATGATTTATTAATGAAATAAACTGTCTAAACACCTTATATAACCACTTCATTGCATCAGGCATGACTTCCCTGATCTTTAATGTCAACAGTATCACCATTTTTCCAACTTCTTTTTAATATTTTCCACATTTCTTTAACCAATAAACATATTTATGTATTTGCAAAAAGCCCTTTATTATTTCTACTGTTTCATAGTGATGATGTCATTAATTCCTTTTTGGTTTTAAAAAATAAACTGTGTACATACATGAACTTCCACATATCTTGAATTTACTTGCCAGCCTACTGATACTCTGATGATAATATAAACACAAATCATGACCAAGTGTATTTATTTTTGTTTTTGCATCTATGTAATATATGTAATATATACATTAACCCCATATTGACCTGCTTCTTTCCAAGGCTTGCTATTACTTAAACTGTTCCTCCAAAACTGAGTTGGCTATGATAAGTGGAGTTTAGAAATACCTGCTAGAAATTTAATAGCTCAACTTTTATTTTCTAAGATCAATAGTATCCAAACAGAATTGTTTATATCATGCTTATATAAATAGTACCTCTAGGGGTTCAGTGTCACAATTCAATGCTTATCTCCATTAACAATTAATTCAGAAATCCCAAACATGGATTCAGTCAAAAGTCTTTAACTATTATAACAATCCCTTAAATGAAGTGATCATTGTGATTTGATCATTTATATATAAAACAAAGGTTATGACTTGCAGAAAACATTTTGCGATTAGCTGAGAAAATCCTGCACCTTTCTAGCCCTTTGTGCAAAAAATGCAGTCAGTTTGTCACTGAGCTTTGTAAAGAGGTAACTGGGACTATTGGTAAGTGGATGCAAGATTAGAAAATCACTTTTTGAGAGAAAGAGGAGAGAGTTTCTGCTGCCTCTCTATCTTAACTAACCTCAACATCAACTGATATAAAGAGAATAACTGGACAAGGTATTCATCTGAGATCAGAAAGAAATTCACCTAGTATAAACATGGGAAAAATGTAGAAAGATAGCAACCTGAAGGAGGAAGCAGCTTCAGGAATCATGATCCTTCATTGAAAAAGAGAAATGATGGCTTCATCTGCCACAAAGACACCATCTCTTAGAGATTTTCAGAAAGTTACACCTAAGGAGAACTACATGAGGACTCCATGAAGAGGGGAAAAAGACTTTCATTAACTCAAAGTCTTAAGTTCATACTTTGTTCACATATGTTCTCTGTATTTGTGCTTCACTACCATAGAATGTGTTTATGCTCACACATCCTATGGATTATTTTTTATATTTATAGGATAACATCACAAATCTTTGGGAGAATGCATTGACCTGATTCTTCTACTATACTGTCTTAGCAAATATCCTCTCTAAAAGCTAATTTAAGTGTGGTTTATTGATGTTAATGTGAAGAATTCTGGTAAGGGCTCTTAAAATGAAACATTACAACCCTAGAATTCCAATGTTACTCCTAAAACTCTGAAAGTAATAGTAATGTGTTTTTCTTGAGACCCAATCATTGAATACAGGTGGGAATGGCAGAAGTAGTATAGAAGGGGATGCTTTGAACTTTTGCTTATTTACCCTATTTTGTCCAGAGGAGACCTTAATTGAGCAGTTACTATGATAGTTGGACTTGAAATAATTCCTATGTTTGAGAAATGCAAGGTCTAAAATGGAAAAAGGATCATAGCTTCTTTAAAAAACATGCCGATTCCCCTTTTAATGATATAGTATTTACATATGTATTATTGTGTGCTAAAAGAAAAATAACTATCTGTTGTATCCAAGTATTTGTTTCCCTTTCTATGGAGTTTCAATTCCACTATGATTATGATTTGATAAAATACAAGGTCAACAGGAATCAGGATTTGGCAGGAATATAAGGGCACAGTGTTGGCTACTCACCTAAAAATATATATGAATCAATTGACCTTTTAATCATGATTCACTGCTACTCCACAGAGAAAGACCTGAAGTTTAGATATCTCTTCTCTGGGGACCATCTAGACACAAGCAATTCCTTAGCATTCATTTAAATTGGTATGTAGGTAAACCAGTAGGATGAACAAGGGGCTCCCCAAAAGTTGAAGACCTATTCTCACAATTGGATTTAAAGAAAAATTATAAGCATCAGATCAGTTGACATGAGGAATTCATCTGAATTTCTTTCCTTGACTATATGTATTTGTATTTCCCTATATTATGCGCTCCTGGGGAGAGTCATGTACTGTAAAGGCAATGGAAAATTGAAGGTACAATTTATAACAAAGAGCCAGGTAACGTATTGTAAGGATAATGATAGCTGAGATCTTGACAATTTCTGACTCCTTGCTTATTTTCTTAGTCTTGCCAATGCTAGGCACCATAGGATCCTTACAAGAAAATCCCATCATAACAATATAATATCCTTACTTCCATTCTTCCCTCCCTCCCTCTCTCCCTTTGTTTCTTCGTTTGTTTGTTCGTTTGTTCCTTCCTTCCTTCTATGTTTCTTTTCTTCCTTCTTTATTTCTTTTCTTCCTTCCTTCTCTCTTTATTTCCTCCCTCCCTCCCTTTTCCCCTCCCTTCCTCCTTTCCTTCCTTCCTTCCTTCCTTCCTTCCTTCCTTCCTTCCTTCTTTCCTATCTTCCTTCTTTCCTTCCTTCCTTCTTTCCTTCCTTCCATCCTTCCTTCCCTAATCCAATAATTACACAGACACCATATACAGTCAGGGTTAATCAATAAAAACTCCCTCAATCTTAAGCTTCAGTCTGAATCAATATGACTTTTCAGATTTATTGCTGCTAATTTCTAGTTGTTAATGCAAAATAAAAATGTCTTATTTGTTAGTGCAAACTGAAGTGCACAGTAAGGGAAAAGCTCTGTGATGTGAAAAATTACTATGAAATTCTGAGATAAGTATCTCACCAAATAAAACAAAATAAAACACAGTAAAACAAAGAACTCTAAATACCAAGTCTTTCCCCCTTGGGACCATAGATTCATTATCTAGTAATTCAAAAGATCAAAATGTCAGACAGTCATGATTAAACCAAGAGGCATGTATTCTGAGCAACAAATCCCTGATTCAGTGGCAACCAATCAGTATAAATGAGTAACATTCATTATCAGTCTTGGCAAGAAACAGATTTCATTCACAAAAGCATTTTATCCATTTTCAATGAATTTTCAGGGGGTAGAAGTGGGGTTGAAAGGATGAAAGAAGGAATGAGAAGTGATAAACATTTATCTATACATCTGTATTTCAAAAAGTAATTTTTGGGGAAAATTATTCAAAATTTCTTCATGAATAGAACTGAGGAAAAGGGGACAAGGGAGATATTTGAATTATGATAAATATAAGGTTGAAAAATACTTGAATAGATAAGATGGTAAATAGAGTATTGGTAGCATTGCCTAAGCTGATTAGACTTTCAGGTAAACACAATGTTTTTATTCCATGTTTTTACTACTCAGTGATGAAACTCACAGGGTAGAAAATAATCAAGGATGCAATCATTTAAATTGTTTGATTTTCTGTATTTAAATCTTGTTATTTTTGTTGTTGTCACTGGCACTAAAGAGCAAAAAAATGCCCTGTTATTATGATAATAACAATGAGAAATAATGTTTTGCATTTGTTTATTTTCTTTTTTTCAAGGTTTTACAAAGCTTTGTTTGAACTTGGGTGACTGGATATCTCTAGTTAACCCTTAATATGAGATAGTCTATTTTTCTACTATTTCAACTCAATAGGACTTTGGGTGGTAGTAGAATAAGAGTCTTCAAGATTATAGGACCATGGAAACCAGGAAGAAGTAATTGGTGGGATGTTTCCAAAGTAGAACTTAGAGGGAAATTCATATATTTTAATGTTTGTATCAATAAATCAGAGAAAAACCAAATATCTGAATAGGGCATGCAACTAAGAAAAAACCTAGAAAAAATAACAAATTAAAAATCCCAATTAAACACTAATTGGGTATTGGTGGCAATTGTTTTTTTCCTTCCCAGTTAGAAGTCTGAGTGTCCTCAGCCAGTCCCTGAGAAACTAGACATTGGCCCATAGAGATCTAAGCAAGTAGGACAGGCAAGTATTTGTATTGAGTTCCAGAGAGGTTTTTGCCCTGGGGCAATAAAATTAATGGGAATAAATAATATGATTCTCCAAAATCAGTTAAAGAACAAATCATAGAAACAATAATTTCATTGAAGAGAATGATATTGTGAGACATCATATCAAAATCTATGGGATGCAGTCAAAGAAGTACTCAGGGGAAATTTATATCCTTGAGTATATTAACAAAGTAGGAAGGGAAGAGGTCAATGAATTGGGCATACAAATAAAAAACTAAAAAAGAAAGAGAACAAATTAAAAAATCCTCCGATTAAAACTAAATTAGAAATCCTAATATTTGAAAGTGAAAGAATTATGAATTAATAATTAAGAAAAGAAGCTTGTACTTTGAAAAAATGAAATAGATAAAGTATTGGTTAATCCAATAAAAAAGGGAAGAAAAAACAAAATTAACAGTATCAAAGATGAAAAGGGAGACCTCACCTCTAATGAAGAGGAAATTAAGGCAATCATTAAAAACTATTTTGCCCAATTATTTGGAAATGAATAAGGCAATCTAGGTGATATGGATTAATATTTACAAAAATATAAATTGCCTAGATTAACAGAAGAAGAAATAGAACACTTAAATAATCCCATATCAGGAAAAGAAATTAAACAAGGCATCAAAGAACTCCATAAGAAAAAATACCCAGGGGGGGCAGCTGGGTAGCTCAGTGGAGTGAGAGTCAGGCCTAGAGACAGGAGGTCCTAGGTTCAAACTCGGCCTCAGCCACTTCCCAGCTGTGTGACCCTGGGCAAGTCACTTGACCCCCATTGCCCACCCTTACCAATCTTGCACCTATGAGGCAATACACCAAAGTACGAGGGTTTAAAAAAAAAAAAGAAAGAAAGAAAGAAAGAAAGAAAAAATACCCAGGACCAGATGTATTCACAAGGGAATTCTATCAAACATTAAAAGAAGAACTTATCCCAATACTATACAAATTATTTAATATAATAGGCAAAGAAAGAGTTCTACCAAATTCCTTTTATGACACTAATATGGAACTGATTCCAAAGTCAGGCAGATCAAAAACAGAGAAAGAAAACTACAATCAATCTCCTTAATGAACAGAGATGCAAAAATCTGAAATAGAATACCAGCAAAAAGACTCCAGCAAGTGATCATGAGGGTTATTCAGTATGATCAGGTGGGATTTATACTAGAAATTCATGGATCTTTCAATATTACAAAGACCATCCAGATAATTGACTATATCAATAAGCAAACCAACAAAAACCACATGATTATCTCAATAGATACAGAAAAAGCCTTTGACAAAATAGAACACTCATTCCTATTGAAAACATTAGAAAGTATACGAATAGAAGGGCCTTTCCTACAAATAATAAACAGTATATATTTAAAACCATCAGCAAGCATCATCTGCAATGGGATAAGTTAGAAGTCTTCCCAACAAGATCAGGAGTGAAACAAGGATGCCCATTATCACCTCTATTATTTAACATGGTACTAGAAACACTAGCAATAGTAATTAGAGAAGAAAAAGAAATTGAAGACATGAGGAGACCAAGCTCTCAATCTTTGCAGATGATATGATGGTCTACTTAAAGAATCCTATAGAAACAACCAAAAAGTTAGTGGAAATAATTAACAACTTTAGCAGAGTTGCAGGATACAAAAATAAACTCACATAAATCATCAGCATTTTTATATATTTCCAACACATCCCGTGTTATAGGGGACTTAGAAGATGTAATATTGGGATTAGGTAGGATATAATAGGGAGGTGCAGGATATAATATGAGGTTCAAGCTAGGGTAATAACTAGTAGGATCAGGGAATAAGACAAGGCAAGGGACCCAAGGCTGGAGGTAATCAAAGGAATAGACTAGGTAGTAGGGAAGTTAAGGCAATATATTGGATGAGGAAGGTTCAATGATGAAGGATGGTAGTTGAGGTGGCAGGAGAAATAAGGTAATGTCTGAGTTCAGGGAGTATAACACTGAGGTAACACGGGTTTCAAGGGAGAGGATGAATTAATCTAAGCAGACAGCAGCAGGGAAATACAGACTGGGACTTAGGTTAAAGACAAAATACTGAAGGGAAATAGACTGATCCCTGCAAGTAAAGGACACTATACAGCCAAGATAGAATCAGCTAAGACAGATTGAAATTGACTATAGGCTTTAGTTAGTATCACAGGAAGGGACTTGTTTTGAAGTTACACTTCCTTCAAAATGGATACCCTCAGCTTCCCTCAAACCCAGAATGTATGTTGTTTCTCTTTTCCTCTTCCTCCCTCTCTTACTAATCAACTAATGAAATAGCAAAAGGTCTTGTTTAAACACAAAAGGGGTTTATTGTCTTCTCAGGATAGATTGTCAGGGTAAAAGGATCAAGGAAGCCCTAACAGCTGCTCAGAGAAACCTCAGGTGGGGGAAGGGAAGCAGGAATGTGAGACTGAGAAAGGACCTGCCTTTACTCAGCTCTCAAGGTGATTTTGAAATCAAAAGGGGTTTGGAAGTTGGATATAAAGACTCAATAAATAATTTATTGCCAGGGTAGGACTAAACTCTCACAGATTTAAACTAACTCTCTGATTCACGCTCCTATTCATTCTTCTCAGATATTCAGGTAAGGGAAATGAAGGTAGGAAATAAGGTAGGGTAGGGAGATTCAAAGGTTTTATCTAAATTAACAAATCTCAAAAAACTACAAAACTAAGCTAGGTTTCAATCTCAAGAAGGAGCTCCGCTGGACCCTGGTTCCCTCCACGAATTCCCAAGTCCAACTGAAACTTTTTCCCAAGATTCTAAAACCTTAACTGACAGTAGAAATTCTGCAAAAACAGTTATACCCCCACTCTACACTACACCCGGCAGCAAGAGTTATAAAGAAAATTCCATTCAAAATCACCTAGACAATATAAAATACTTAGCAATCTATCTGCCAAGACAGACATAGGAATTATATGAACACAACTACAAAACACTTTCCACAAAATTAAAACTAGATTGAAATAATTGGAAAAACATTAATTGCTCATGGGTAGGATGAACTAGCAAAATAAAAAAATGACAATCCTACCCAAACTAATTTACTTATTTAGTACCATACCTATCAAACTACCAAGAAACTTTTTACTGAATTAATAAAACTATATAAAAGTTCAGTTGGAAGAACAAAAGATCAAGGATATCAAGAGAAATAATGAGTCAAGGAGAAAATACTGAAAGCAGCCAGAAAGACATCGTTTAAATGCCATGGAGCTGTAATAGGATTTCATAGAACTTAGGAAGACATGGAATATGATATACTGGAAGCTCTGTCACATGAGTTGATGGGGATTTATCTGGTATGTAGACTCAAAGAGATCATCCTAATGCAAATATTAATAATATAGAAATGGCTATTGATCAATAACACATGTAAAACCCAGTGGAATTACACATTGACTATGGAAAGGGGTGGGAGGAGAGGAGAGAAAAAACATGAATAATGTAACCATGGAAAAATATTTAAATTAATTAATTAAATAAAAATTTTAAGACAAAATAAGAAGGGGAAAAAAAAAACAATTGACCTGGAAAACAAATCCAGGAGAGATAATTTAAGACTTATCAGACTACCTGAAAGCCATGATCACAAAAAAAAATGAAAAAAAAAATAAATAAAAGCTTGAACATCTTAAAACAAGAAAGGATCAAAGAAAACTGTGTTCTTATTCTTGAATAGGACAGCAAAATAGAAATTGAAATAATCCATAAATCATCAAAAAAGAAATCCCCAAATGACTACTCCCAGGAATATTATAACTAAATTCAAGAGTCTACAAGTCAAGGAGAAAATACTGAAAGCAGCCAGAAAGACATAGTTGAAATTCCATGGAGCTACAGTAGGATTTCATAGGACTTAGGAAGACATAGAATATGATATACTGGAAGGCAAATGTTCTAGGTTTACAACCCAGAATCATCCGTACAGCAAAGCTGAGTATATGCTTACAAGGGGAAAAATGGTCATTCAATGAAATAGAAGATTCTCCAGCATTCCTGATGAAAAGACCAGATCTGAACAGAAAATTTGATGTCCAAACACTAGACCCAAGAAAAACCTAAAAAGTTAAATAAGAAAGAGAAAATTTAAGGGACTCAATAAAGTCATACTGTATGTATGCCTAAATGGAAAGAGGGTATTTGTAATTCATAAAAATGTGAACAGTATTAGAGCACATAGGCAGAATATACTTAAAAAGAGGATATAGAAGTAAGCTAATTAGGATGACATGATACATAAAAAAATCAGGTAAAAAAGAGGATTACACTGAGAGAAATGAGGAGAGTGAGATAGAATGGAGTAAATTATCTCATGTAAAGAGGTGTGAAAAACTATTACAGTGGAGGAAGGGATGAAGGTGGTGATGGGTAATGTTTAAATTTTATTCTCATTGTGACTGCCTCAGAGAGGGAATAAAAGTTATACTCATTGGGGTATAGAATCCTATCTTATCATATAGAGAAGTAGGAGGGGAATAAGATAAGAGTGGTAAAGTGGTAATAGGAGGGAGAAGAAAGGAGGAGGGGATGATATAAAACAAAACATCAGTGAGGAGAGACAAAGTGAAAGGAGAAGGAGCAGTATATACGATGGTAGGGTAATCATAACTGATAATGTGTATGGGATGAATTTACCCATAAAATGGAAGTGGATAGCAGAGTATATTAAAAAGCAGCATCCTAATATCTGTTATTTACAAAAAAAACACATTTGAGGCAGAGTAAAACACACAAAATAAAGGTAAGGGGCTAAAATTTATTGTGCATCATCTGAAGTAAAAAAAAAAAGTAGGAGTAGCAATTGTGATCTCAGACAAGCAAAAATAGACCTGCTTAAAAGAGATGAAGGAAATTGCATCTTGCTCAATGGTACTATAAACAACGAAGAAATTATCAATACTAAATATATGTCCACTAGGTAGAATAGCCTCTAAAATTTTAAAGTAGAACATAAATGAAATTCTGGAGGAAATAGACAGTAAAACTATACTAATGAGGGAGCCTCAACTTTCTCCTTTTAGATCTGGATGAATAAAACTAAAAACTAAAAAGAAAGAAGTAAAGGAAGAGAACGAATTCTTAAAATTATTGGAACTAATATATCTCCAGTGAAAATTGAATAATAAGAGAAAGGAATATACCTTCTTTTCAGCAATACATGGCTCCTACACAAAAACTGACAATGTATTAGGACATAAAGTCTTTATAAACAAATATAGAAAAGCAGAAATAATAAACACATCCTGTTCAGATCATGAAACAATAAAAAGTATAATCAATAAATCCCCATGGAAACACAAATAAAAATATTAATTGGAAACTATATAATTTGATGCTAAAAATAGGCTGGATTAAAGAACAAATTATAGGAAAAATCAATAGTTTTATTAATGAAATGACAATGAGGAGACAAAATACAAAAATTTATGGGATACAGCCAAATCAGTATTTAAGGGAAATTTTGTATCTCTAACTGCTTACATCAATAAAATAGAGAAAATTCAAACCAATGAATTGGACAAGCAACTAAAAAAGTTAGAAAAAGTACAAATTAAAAATCTTTAATTAAAGATTAAATTGGAAATCCTGAAATTAAAGAAATTAATAATATTGAAAGTAAGAGAACCATTGAACTAATTAATAATACTAGAAGTTGGTTTTATGAAAAATAGAGCATTGATTAATTTGATTGAAGAAACAAAAGAAGAAAATCAAATAATATCAAAAATGAAAAGTGTGTACTCATCACCAATGAAGAGTAAATGAAAGGAATCATTATGAGCTATTTTGCCCAATTTTGTGCCAATAAATAGGATAATATAAATGAAATGGAGGAATATTTATAAAAATATAAGTTGTCTATAATAACAAAAAGATGAAAAAGAATACTTAAGTAATACCATCTCAGAAAAAGAAATTGAACAAGCCATCAATGTACTCCCTAAGAAAAAATCCACAGGATCAGATGGATTCACAAATAAATAATTAAAAGAATATTTAATCCCAATACTATCAAAACTATTTGGGAATATAGCAAGAGAATGAATCCTACCAAATTCTTTTTATGAAACAAATTTGATACTGTTAACTAAGCCAAGAAGAGCAAAAACAGATAAAGAATATTATAGACTAATTTCATTAGTGAATCTGAATGCAAAAATTTTAAATGAAATGTTAACAAGGATCAGCAATATATCATTATGGCCAGGTGCAATTTACACCAGGAATGCAAGGTTTTTTTTTAATATTAGGAAAACTATCAGCATAATTGACCATATCAGTAATTAAGATTATCTCAATATATGCAGAAAAAGCCTTTGACAAAATGCAACCCAATTCTTATTAAAAATACTATGAAGGGGGACAGCTGGGTACCTCAGTGGATTGAGTCAGGCCTAGAGACAGGAGGTCCTAGGTTCAAATCTGGCCTCAGACACTTTCCAGCTGTGTGACCCTGGGCAAGTCATTTTACCCCCATTGCCCATCCTTACCACTCTTCCACCAAAGACCCAATACACAGAAGTTAAGGGTTTAAAAAAATACTATGAAGCATAGGAAAAAAATATGTCATTTCTTAAAATGACAAGTAGTATCTAAAACTTTTAGCAAGTATCATTTGTAATGAGGATAAGTTAGAAGCCTTCCTATAGTATCATGAGTTAAGCAAGGATACCCATTATTACCACTGTTATTTAATATTGTATTAGAAATGCTAGCTTTAGCAATAAGAAAAGAAAAATAAATTGAAGGAATAATAGTAGGCAACAAAGAAATTATCTATAACTCTTTGAGGATTATATGATGGTGTACATAGAGAATCATAGAGAGTCGATTAAAAAAAGTAGTTGAAATAATTAATAACTTTAGTAACAGGGCAAGATAAATAAAACATCCACATAAATCATCAGCATTTCTATGTATTATCAACAAAACCCAGCAGCAAGAGTTAGAAAGTGATATTCCATTTTAAATTATTTTAAACAATATGAAATACCTGGGAATCTATTTTCCAAGGCAAATATAGTAATTATGTAAACACAGTTATGAACACTTTTCACACAAATCCAGATGTAAACAATTGCTCATGGATAGGTCAAGCTAAAAAAATGTTTTTAAAAAATCCACCTAAATTTAGTGCTATACCAATCAAATTACCAAATAATTATTTTATAGGACTACAAAAAATAAAGGCAAGATTTATATGGAAGAACAAAATATCAAGAAAATCAAGGGAACTAATGAAAAAAAGGTGAAGGAAGGCAGTTTAGCAGTACCATTTTGAAAACTGTACTATATAGCAGCAATTGTCAAAACAATCTGGTACTGGCTAAGAAATAGAATGGTAGCTCAAAGGAGTAGATTAGATACATATTATGTAGAATTAAATGACCTTAGCAACCTAGTATTTGAAAAACCTGAAGATCCCAGCTTATGGAATAATAACTTACTATTTAACCAAACTCCTTGGAAAATTGGAAAACAATATGACAGAAACTAGGTATAGACCAGTATCTCCACCATATACCAAGATAAGGTCAAAATGGATATATGATTTATATATATATAATATATTATATATATTATATATATATATAAGAGTGATACCATAACTAAATCATGGGAACTTAGATTAGTTTCCCTGGCAGATCTTTGGAGAAAGTAAGAAATTTATGAACAAAACATAGAGAGACTTATAAAATGTAAAAATAATAATTTTTACTACATTAAATTAAAAAAACTTTTGTACAAACAAAACTATTGTAACCAATCGATTAGAAGGAAAACAAGAGACTGGGAAAGTTAAAAAAAATAATTTTCTCAAATAAAGGCCTAATTTCTCAAATTTTTAAGAGAACAAAGTCAAATTTATAAGAATACAAGCCATTCCCCAGTTGGCAAATGGTCAAAGAATATAAATGAGCAATTTTCTGATGAAGAAATCAATTCCATCAACGATCATATGAAAAAAATGTGTTCAAAATCACACCTCTCAGATTGGCCAATAAGGCAGTAAAGGAGAGGTGTAGATGTTGCAGGGGATGTGACAAAATTGGATACTAATGCATTGTTGGTGGATTTGTAAACCAATCCAGGTAATCCGGAGGTCAATTTGAAACTGTGCCCAAAGGTCTATAAACCTGTGCATACCCTTTGATCTTATAATGCCACTATTGGGTCTATATCCCAAAGAGATAATTAAAAAATGGGAAAGGACCCATTTGCATAAAAATATTTAGAGCATCTATTTTGGTATTGGTAAAGATTTGGAAATTGAGGAGATGTCCATCTGTTGGGCAGTGACTGAACAAATTGTGGTCCATTTTGGTGATGGAATAATATTGTGCTATAAGAAATGATAAACACGATGATTTCAGAAAAAAAAACTGGAAAGATCTGTGAGAACTGATGCAGAGTCTAAATAAGTAAAACTGTGAGAACACTGTACACAGTAATGACAATATTTATGATGATTATCTATGAAAACTTGGCTACTCTCAGCAATGCAATGATCTGGGACGATCCTGAAATACATGATGGGGAATGCTATCAACTTCCAGAGAAAGAACTGACAAAATTAGCTTTTACATCAGTGAATTTATGGTTTTATTTTGGGGTTTTGGTTATGCATGGATGTGCTTTTACAATAATGACCAATATGGAAGTGTATATTTCATGACAATAACAATAAAATTTTTAAATAACACACACAAATAACTCAGGAAAAAAAACAGAAAAAAATTATATGATAGGAAAAGAAAATGAGGCTGGTCACATGAGAAGAGTCACCTAGGTGGCAGTGCAGATATACTGTTGCACTAATAGCAATAAAGATCTAAATTCAAATTCTCCCGTGGTCACTAGCTTTATGACCCTGAAGAGGTCACAACCCTTTCTCAGTCTCAGTTTCCACTTGTGTTTAATGGAGATATTAAATCTCTTTTAGCATATTTTTGTGAAAATCCAAAAAGCTAACATATGCTAATTGTTCTGAAAACCACAAAGTGAATTTTGAAATATAATTGTGTTGTTTTTGTTGTTATTGAGAACACGAAATAACTGTTGGACACCAATGGCAATGTGGCAATGTTAACAGGAAATAGAAGGTCTTTAATATGTTGGATGGAATCCCTGGGGTAAGTAATTTTGAAATATATGGAAAAGGATCTTCCAAAATGAGCAGGCTGTCTTTATTACTGAAGTAATGTTCTACATTTTTCTACTCACTCAGCACCTGCTCTCTGGATTTCTTTTCCTATCATCCCTTAGAGGGTTTTTTTGACACTGGAAGATTTCCTTGCAGTCATGCACCAGAAACCTTTAGAGTATGCAGGATCCTTGGCCTCTTTCTCTGACTGATTATTTCTTTCCAATACCTCCATTTTAAGGAATGACTAAGACCAAGAGTCACATTCACTTTCTCATTCCTCTCCAAAATTAGCTCATGACTCTCATCATCTTTCTTCACTTTCTCCCTCAATTCCCCTTTCATATTCCTTTATGTATTTCTTCTATGAAAATGTAAGTTCTTTGAAAGTAGGAACTGTATTTTTGCTTATATTTGTAATCCCAACAGTTAGCATAGTGCTTCACATAAGTTGTCATCAATGGTCATTGATTTAATTTGACTTGGAACTCTTTTGCAATAAAAAGATTAATTTTAATATTTGAATAAAGAATGTTATTTCTATTCAACAAAATAAAAATTATCTAAGCTTTTTAAATTGACAATAAAACTTTTCTTTTTAAAAAAAACTTGTTTGTTATAACTATGTTGTTCAATGGATAGAACACTAAGTCTGAAGTCAGAAAGACTCATCTTCTTGAGTTTAAATCTGGTTTCAGATCCTTACTACCTGTGTAATACTGTTCAAGTCACTTACTCTTGTTTTTGTAGTATCCTCATCTTTCAAATGAGCTGGTGAAGGAAATGGCAAATCACTCTAGTATCTTTACCAAGAAAACCTTAATGGAGCCATAAGAAATCAGATATGACTGAAAATGAGTCAATAGCAACAACAAAATTTCACTAAAATAAAAACTTTTAAAAATGAGACATAAAAATTCAAATTTGGGATTTTTCAAATTGTCTATTACTTACATTCTTAGAAAAATAATGAGGTAATTTCCTCATGGTCATAAGATAAAGAAATCTAAGAAGTAGTATTCAAACTCAGGCTGTACGAATCCTAAGAATGGTAATCAGTTTCTTGGGCCACAGGACATTTCCAAACTATAGATAAATAAAAAAAAAAATCTTCCCTTTGAATCTCTGCTAACATAACTTATACTGTACCTTACTTTTGCCACCTTGCTCACTGGGGGCTTAATAATTTCCCTTGCCATTTAATATGTTTCTTAATTCAATTGTGACCAAGTAACAAAGACATGGGGCATTTGCAGCCCAGCCCCTGAGCAACTAACCCTGGTCCTCATGTTCTTGTAATAATAAGGTGAGTCTTTCACCTTCAGCATTCCTGCTGTTTCATGACTCCTAGATGATGACTATATGAAAATATATTTTACAACTGTAAAAAATGTGGCCAAAAGTTTCACTGAGTAAATGAATGATCATAATTGTTCATAATGATACTCTTCTTTCTATCCATCTCAGTAATTATTGGTTATTATTTTAGATTTTTAGACTACTTTATTTGCTTGAAACCTGAATATTAGGGATTAATTTGCAATGCTTATCTTTAATAAAAATCACAATAAGCCTAAAGGTCTCAAATAAGAAGTAATCATAAAAAATGTTGGGGGAAAGTTAATTTAACAAAATAGTTAATTCTTGAGCATCTGTGTTTGCCATTGTGGTGCTAATAAAATAAGCATATGACATAGCTTCTGTTTTTACACTGTTTACAATCTCATTGGAGAGGATGAATTTGTATATAGGAATCAATTTAGAAAGTGCCCAACTTTTCTAATACTGATTGCTTATTCACTCATTCCTCAACATATTAGTCATGGTTTAGTAGTTAGTCTTTCTGCCCTTCTCCCCATAGCCACTTCCAGACTCTCAAATACCATCACTCAAAAAACGTTCCCTTTAAGTTTCATATTACATAAATGCATCATATAACCCATATCTTAGTGGTTATTATTCATCATCCATTCTGCCTCCCTCTCTTCCCCTCTTCTACCTGCCCTTGAATACTCCTTTCTTTCCTAATAATTTAAATTCCTATCTCAAAATCCATCCTACTCACTACAACTTCCTTCAAAGTAGGAGACATCAACTAGAGGATTTCAAATGCAGTCATACTAATGGAGTAAATTAAAGGTCCCTCATCTACCTTCACATCCAAATTCCTCAAGCTATTCAATTCTTATAATCTATTTCTTTACTCCCTTTATTTTTTTTTTATCCTTCAGCTTCACAGAAAGATGTTGATACTTTGATCTTGTCACAAGTATTCCACTAAAACATTCATGAACTCTGAGATCCATTTATCTTATCATAAATTTAATTCATTTTAACTTCTTTTATGCCCTGTACCCTTTTTAAATTTATTTTATTTTTTTCTAGATTACAAGTTGATACAATTTTTAATAATCTTTTTTCTGACATTTTATAATTCTTGTTCTTCCTCTTCCTTCTTAGGATGGAAGGTAATACCACAGACTTTGATCTTCACATTTGAAGCTATTGCAACATATTCTAAGAGTAACATATTCTAAGAGTAAAGAGTCTTGATATTATTCTCTCGCCATAGTGACGATTCTTTATCAATTTTAAATAAGGAGACTAGACATAGGCATGACATTGTGAGTTTAAAAGATCAAGAAAACAAGCTATCAGAAATTTTGATGCTAGAGTTTATGGCACATTTTTTTTGGAAGTCAAATGATAAGAAAGAAACTACCAAGCAATTTGCTTAACCCAGTCAAGAAGTAACTCAAGAAGGATTCATTTATTAGTTATATCATATTTTGATATTAAGTTGGTGGGCTAATGCTGTGTAGAAACAACTTAAAGTTGGAGTACATTGTCCCTATGGATTAAATTTCTTTAAAGGAATTGTTGGGGGGATGTTAGTATTTTATTCTTAATACATCCTTTTACTAGATATTCCCTTATAAAACCTAAATAATGTTGATATTTAAATTGGAATGAAAACAGATAAAGAAGAAATAATAAAAAAATTTCAACAAGGACAAAAGGCCAAGAATATCAAGGGAAATACTGATAAAAAATATGAAGGAAGGTGACCTAGCAATATGAGACCTCAAATTGTAGTATAAAGTGGCAACTATCAAAACAATCTAATATTGCCTATGGAAAGAAAGTAGGGGATTTATGCAATAGATTAGTCACTCAGTGCTCTGTAATAAATGATCATAGTAATTTAGTGTTTGACAAACACAAAGATCCAAGCTTTTGGAAGAGGAATTCACCATTTATCAAAAAATGCTAAGAAAGTTGGACAGCTATATCAAAAACTAGGTATAGACCAACATCTCCTGCCATATACAAAGATAAAGTCAAAATGGATATATGATTTACAAATAAATTATGATTCCATAAACAGATCAAGGGAGCACAAATTAGTTTACCCATTAGATCTATGGATAAGGGAAGAATTTATTACCAAATAAGACATTGATAACATTATAACATATAAAATAGATAACTTTGACTACATTAAATTAAAAGGGGTTTGCACAAACAAAACAAATACAACCAAGATTAGAAAGGAAGCAAATAAACTAGGGAAAATATATAGAAGTATCTCTGACTAGTGCTCCATTTCTCAAATATATAGAGAACTAATAAGAATACAAGTCATTCCCCAATTCATAAATGGTCAAAGGGTATGAACAGACAGTTCTCATTTGAAGAAATTAAAACTAACTTTAGTCTTATGAAAAAACATTTTGAATTATCATTAATTAGAAAAATGCATATTAAAAAGAACTCTGAAGTACTACCTCATGCCAATCAAACTAACATGACCAAAAAGGAAAATTATAAAGATTGGAGAAGATGTGGCAAAATTAGGACATTAATGCACTGTCAGTAGAGCTGTGAACTGATAAAACTATTCTGGAGAGCAATTTGGAACCATGCCCAAAGGACTATAAAATTATGCATACAATTTGGCCCAGCAATACTACTACCAGGTCTGTATTCCAAAGAAATCAAAGATATAGAGAAAAGATGTACCTGGACAAAAATATTTATAGCAGATCTTTTGGTGATGGGAAAGAATTAGAAACTGAAGGGACTTCCATTAACTGAGGAATGACTAAAATGTTATGGTATGTGATTGCAATGAAATACTATTTCATCACAAGAAATGATGAACAAGGTGACAAAAAACCTGGGAAGACATGTGAAGAGATATAAAGTGAACTGAGCAGAACCAGAAGAATTATTTACATAGTAATAGCAATAATGTTCAATGATTGTGGATGGCAATTATTATCAGGATGCAATGCAAAGATCCTTGACAATTCCATGGGCTCATTATGGAAAAGGTTATCCACTACTGTAGAAGGAACTGATGCAGTCTGAGTCTGAATGCAGATTAAAGCATTCACTTTATTCCCTCCATGAGTTTTTTTTTTTACTTGCATAAGCAATATCATTCTTCATTCACAATGTGACAAGCATGGAAATATGTATTGAATGATAGCACATGTATAACCTCTATCATATTCCCTGCTATCTTAGAGAAAGGTAAGGGGAGGGAGAGAGGCAGAGAACATAGATCACAAAATGTTAGAAAATAATTATAAAAAAATGAATTTACATGTAAAAAATAAAATAAATGCTAAAATAAAAGAAAATGTAAATGAGGTATTAATAAGTGGGGATAAAGAGCAGGGATGTGACAGCAAAGTAAATCAGGAGACAAAGCTGATAGCTTTAGAGGACAAGAATCCTAAACTTTCATATTTGCCTCCTAGAACCCTGAGAAGAACATATGGACACCCTCTCTCTGGAGGAATGATTCTGGAGTATTGCTTTATTTCACACTTGAATCCCTTTACCTCTTATAATATTTTTTTTAAACCCTTTACTTCTATGTATTGACTCCTACGTGAAAGAGTGGTAAGGGTGGGCAATGGGGGTCAAGTGACTTGCCCAGGATCACACAGCTGGGAAGTGTCTGAGGTCAGATTTGAACCTAGGACCTACCATCTCTAGGCCTGACTCTCAATCCACTGAGCACCAGCTGCCCCCAACCTCTTGTAATATTGAAGACTCTGTCTCTCCAAACTCTAACCTCAGGTTACTTCTACTGTTCATTGCCTTCACACCTTTTACTGAACCAAACTGAAGAAAGTCATGAAGCTAGACTGATTGCATCCATGACAAATTTATGCTTTATACTATCAAATGGGGCTTCACTGCAACAAAGCGATCTTTATGCCTATCTAATTGATTACAGTTTTATCCCATTCCCCAGTATAGCTATTTTACATGTCTTCCTATATCCTCAAACGTCCCATGATATTTTTTCCTCTAGCCTCTTAGATTAGGGCTTTGTCTCATGCCTTACTGAAAAATTCAAGACAATTTAACAAAAATTCCCTCTTCATTTTACAAAAAATCTTCCTCCATTAACTTCTCTTTTACCACTGTTTCACATAAAGGCATGGCAGTAGATATCTATTATAGAGATTATATTGGCTCATGCTCTCAGCACAGATCAGAGATTCCACTCCCTGAACCTAGAATGGAGAAGGAGGACCTACGCTATTTCTCATGATAATATGGCTTCAGGAAGAGGAACTTCTAATGTTCTTCCCACTTACTTTATGGTCTTATCAGCTGTGAGTGCTGAGTGAAGGAGTCATTTCTCTTCCCATAAATGAATGCAACAAAGACCCCAGTAGTGCACACTGAAAGGACAAAGGACACATGCAGGGGAGGAAATAAGTATAAGGAGGGAGAATTTCCCTTTCATACAGTTTTACAGGTAGAAGGGGTAATGTGGCATAGGTTTATGTAGGGTTTCCTGGATAGCTAGAATTAAAATATTAGAGCTCATTAGAGTATTTCATGTGAACATTTATACCTCAGAAATTGGCAAAGATTACAAATAAGGCATGATAATTGTCTAGACTTAAGAATGTGAGAGATAAAGTGCTAATGCTTCTGAAGTTTAAAAATATGTTATTTGTCCTTCTGGAGAGGTTAAATCCTTTATCATTATATATAAGGAAAGGTTTCAGAGAATAAAGATGTTTCTTAAGGATGGAAAACAATCCTTACCATCACTATGTTAGTTTCAGTAATAAAGCTCACATTCTTTCACATGTCTCAAAATAATACATTTGGAAAAGGAAAAAGGGAGAAAAAATGGTAATTCAGTGAGTATGTCAATCTGGAGAATCTTGTTAATCTTCATACTCAAAGGTGTATCCAGGTGGAATGTAACTGTTTTGTCCACAGTGAATTATGATTGTCAGTAAAGCACAGTATGTATAGAAGTATTTGTATGTTATTATCTGTTTAAAAAATAAGCATGTCATCATGGATCCTGACAATGGCAACTGACTAGACTAAATGCAGGGTCATTAGAATTCAGCCATCACAACTATCAGAACATAGTACAAAGGGGCTTCTGGCTGGCTCAGTGGATTGAGAGCCAGGCCTAGAGACGGGAGGTCCTAGGTTCAAATCCAGCCTCAGACACTTCCTAGCTGAGTGACCCTGGGCAAGTTAAAAAAAAAAAGAACATAGCACAAAATTCAGTAGGGAAGACAAAATGAAGGTAAGGGAGGACTGTAGAAGTTATAGGCAATCAGGACAGACTGAGTTACAGTAGCCAAATAGGGCTAGCCCCATAGAAAATGTCTAAAGTTTGGATATAAGATGAATAATCAGTTGTAGGCAGAACCTAGGTTGGACATTTTTGTCAGATAAGCAGAAATAGATCAAACAAAGAAAATGTGAGCCACAGTTTTAACATACTAGAGAAAACTCTCAAAGAGTTTGTTTTTTTTAAGACATGATCAATATTTTACTCATGAAAGTTTTGGCCTCCTCTGATATGTTCTGATATTAAAGTAGATATAATTTTACATGAATCCTCATTGTCAATGTTTTTTCGGGCAGATGCTATTTTGAGTGTGCCCTAAGTGTCAATAGAGACATGTTCCCTAGAACATTTGGAGATCATCTAAAATAGTGGTTCCCAAACTTTTTTGGCCCACTGCCCCCTTTCCAGAAAAAATATTATATAGCCCCCTGGAAATTAATTTTTTTTATATTTTAATAGCAATTAATAGGAAAGATAAATGCACCTGTGGCCATCACTGTCCCCCTGGATCACTGCAGCACCCACTAGGGGGCGGTGGTACCTACTTTGGGAATCATTGATCTTAAAGTTCAAGGATTTCCTTTTACTGAGCTGGAGGTGAGAATAATAAGTGGTTGTAGGATATCTCTCCTTAGATCACCTTCTTCTATGGCTTAGGAGACTTTGAAACTAAAGTAGATGTTGGTCAAAGATTTCTCTGGCAAAAGAATGAAGATGCTTCTTATGATTGAGAATTATATGAGGGATGAGTAGGTGCTAAAATCTGTTACTAAAATATGGCACACGATTATTTATTTAATAAGATATTCAAGGTTTTACTTTTTTCTCATTTCATAATATTACTTTGATTCTCCTTAATGATTCTAATTTTAGATCATTCTCTTCATCATATTTGAATGCTAAGTATAACTAGACAGTAGGAAACAGTAAATAAAGAGCCATTTCCTATGTTATGAAGGGTTGGGATAATGAATTCCATGGCAAGTTATTTAGCTTCTTACTACTTTAGGCAGCTTTTTAAGCCTCAAATTTCAGAGAAGGTGCCCACCTATATTGGAAGTGTTTCCATATCTAAGAGTTTCACTTGCATTCAGAATCACAGGACTAGTTCCTATCCCCTTGCCAAATGGAATATTAACATTAGTCTGTGCTCTTTGTTTCTATCATAAATCCAAATCAGATATGGCCTTTGATTTTGTCATTTCTTTAACATGAAATAGTCCTGGGACAATCAAATTCTTTCCATCTCTGTGGAAGAAATACTTTATGGTGAGCTGCTTCTACTTAACAGTTAGGGACTCTTCACCTTATCCCTTCCATATCTTTTTTTTTTCCTTTTCAGAGAATAAAACAGCGAATTCAACCACCTCATTTCATTTGGATAGACAGCAACATTTCAAAATGTGCTAGCAATCATATTTTCCCTCAATTTCACTACATCTTAGAATGTTGAGTGAAAGATATAAATCAGACAGTATTTGGAAATGAAGCATATCATTCTCCTGATTTCCTAAAAGATACTGCATTCTTTTTGTTTATTTTCTTTTTGCTGACATATAAACTTCTGTCTGTCCTATTTTGCTTGTTTTGTATTTCTTCTGAGTGTGTGTGTGTGCTCGAGTGTATGAGTGTATGTTTTCAGACATTCTAAAAATTGACATCTATTGAAATCCCTATAATTGAAGGCACCTGGTGATTCTACCTTGGGAATTTTATAAGAATAAAGAAAGTCTACAGCCTCCGGGGGGGTGAATAAAATGAAAGAAAAAGCAAGTTGTTTCAGGATGAATACAAGTCAGGGATACAATGCTGTTGTTTGAGAAGCATATGATATTGTGATACACAGTCCTGAAAATGTCACTTTCTAGGCTCAGTAGGAGCCAGCTAGCCCCTGAGAGAGGCCTTGGCCTAGATTTGTGGCTGGATGTATTAAGTGGTATGACAGGGCCCCAGACAAATACAAATCAGTCTTTTTTTTTTTTTATTGTCAGTTGGTTGGCTTCCAGCAATCCCTTGGCTAATGAGGCCTAGAACTTGCAAGTTTCTTTCCTGTGACACTGACAGTAGTCCTATATTAAGACTTCATTTCTCAAACCTGGTAACCGATGATGATAAATAACAACAATAGATATTTATATAGTGTCTATTATATGCCAGGCAAAGTGCTAAGTGCTTTACAAATATCTCATTGAATTGTCTCATCATATTTAATATCTCCTCTCTTTAGTCAATCTTCAGATAGTCATAGCTCCAAGTAATTTGCCTAATGCATAACTTTCATCATGTCACCCTGCTATTTAATAACCCACAATGGTTCCCTGTTGCCTTTGAAATAATATATAAATCTCTTACCATTTAAGGGCATCTGTGTTCTGGTAAGGCTGCTAGGTGGTACAGTGAGTAGAGTGCCAGGTCTGAATTCAGGAAGACATATCTTCCTAAGTTTAAAGCTGGTCTTAGATGCTTACTAGCTTTATAAAACAGGAAAATCACTTAACTCTCATCTGTAAAATGAGTGGGAGAAGGAAATGATAAAACACTCCAATATCTTTGTCAAGAAAAATCCCAAATGGGGTCAGAAAGAATCAGACATGACTGAAATGACTGAACAACAAATATTCTGGCACTAATCTTTATTTTCAATTTAATTTTTGTGTTATTCTCCTTCCTTCTAGAGAAAAATGAATCTTTATGCTCTCTATTCTCCTCAGGTCCTGTCTTAATTGCTATGCCTTTGTTCATACCCCCTGTCTTGCATCGAATTAACTACCTACTGCCCCTCATCCCTGGCCCCATTTCCATGACTCGTTCCTAAATCCAACATTCCATATATTCAAAATTTCCTCCAAATTTCTCCAACTGAAACTGTTCTCTCCTTGCTGAAATTTCTCATTGCACATCTAATGTGCTTTTGTCATACCATTTTGTAAATATCAGTGTCCTAGTTATTAGGCAGGATTGCAGAAAGAACTCAGAATTTCAGTCACAAAGCCTAAGATCAATTACTAATTTTAATGCTTCTCTGGGTTACTCTTGGGAGTCACTTAATTTTCTAAGTCTTAATTTCCATAACTGTAAATGTTCACAATACCAGTTCTATTCAACTTAACCAGAAGTTGAGTCCCACAAGAAGCAAGGGAAACATTTTATGTATCTGAACATACAACATAAATGGGAAATCATTAGGATTAAGTACGTGTCATCTTTCTTCACCTTTGTTTCCTAGCCTCCTGGATTTTTTTGACACTCACCTTAATTCCTTCTCACTTTTTGTAAAAAAAAAAACTGCTTTCCCACCTTCATTGTACTACCCCTTCACCTCAGCTATTTCTGATTCATTTGTTTTTAAGATGTATCTGACTCTTTGTAATCTCATTTGGGATTTTCTTGGAAAAGATACTGGAAAGGCTTCTCATTTCCTTCTCCAGCTTGCCTAGAGTCACAAAACTAGTAAGAATTTGAGGCCTGTTTTAAGCTCAAGAAGAAGAGTCTTTCTGACTCCAGGCCTGGTATTCTATTCAGTGTACCTCATAGCTGCCCAATCTGTCTGTCGCTCTGATACCATTCTTCTTTGATTATTTCCTATTTTCATTGTATGTATCTTGTAAGTGTATATTTATTTGCATATTATCTCTCTTATTAGAAAGTGAGTACCTGGAGGACAGGAACTAAATTTTTGCCTTTCTTTGCAAAAAAAATGGAAACCTGGTACCCCCAAGAAGAAAATACATTCTTGGTAATCAGTCCGAATACTAGACACATCTTTCATGTTTCTCAACTTACTTGATCAGGAAGAAGATAACATATTTTTTCTTCCTCATAGTAACTTCCAGTGCTTCTTCTGCTGCATTCACTCAGTAACCTCTTCTATTTTGAAGTTTTATATTTGTGTATTGATATCTATCTATCTATCTATCCATCTATCTATCTATCTATCTATCTATCTATCTATCTATCTATCTACTGATTAGGTATAAGTGAGGATGAATTGTGCAAATTATTAGCTCACTTTCTTCCAGGCATTGAAATCCAGTGTCCAGACAAAAGTAAGGATGACTTGAGATGGCCCAGGATGGAGGAGATGACCTTGGCTTCTTCAATATCTGAGCAAGCTCTAAGTACTTTATAGTACCTCCTTCAGCTGCCTTCAGAACTTTCACAGAAATTGTTTTCATTCACCCATTGGGCTGGGGAATATTTTCACATTCTTGGGCTAGAAAACCCACTAACTCACTGACAGGTCTGAGGCCTATGGGTCACCCTCAAACTGGTTTAGCTTGTTTGGCAAGATGGTTTTAAGAGGGTGTTACCACTGCCCAAGCTACAGCTTTTTTGAACCACAGTTGACAGTTGAGTAAAAGATAGCCCTGAAAAGGGCTTTATACACACAGATGCACAGTGAGTGTGTGTGTGTGTGTGTGTGTGTGTGTGTCCGCGCGCGTGTGTGTGTGTGTGTAGAGACAGAGAGACAGAGAGAGAGTCATCTAAAATTTCCAGGTCTTTCTCTTTCCTTTTTTGAATGTTTTCATTATCTGCCTCATAGATTTCTTATTTACTTCAACTCCTCATTTCATATTAGGGTATTTCCCCTTGAAAACTCTACACTCTTGGTTCATCAACCTCTTTCACACCTGGCATTTTTTTTTTATTAACTTTACCTTAGCCCAACACAGATATAATCGTGTCCCTGATTTCATCATTAAACCATTTCCATTAACAAGTATGTTGAAATTCCTCTAAACATAATTAACTAACCTTTGATCATTTCCTATACTTAATCACTCTTAAGACTTACTCTTCCTTTTACCAAAATATCTGGTCCCTCGAAGTTTCATTTTATTCTCTCTGTCCTTGAGCTAAGTTCACTTTTTATTTTTTTCAGATTTTTGACCCTGTGGTTAATCCATTCAAAGACACTGCCCTCTCTATATAAATTTTTTCTATTTTCTTTCAACTTTGGATCATATAAGGTAACCCATTGAATTTAGATTTATTAGCCAATGGAGGAAAAACAACCAACAAGTATTCCTTCAAATTGACCCAAATGATGATTGAGCAGGGCCAGGTATGAATCACATGATACATGGGAAACTCACTGTCAGATGGCTTTTGTGGTGGGAACCTCACTCCTTTTGATCTAATTACACACTTTGTATGATATAATGCCATTAAAGTTTTGCCAAAACCTATTCCTGGATTATTCTCTCTTTTTTTTATTACTTAAGTAAAACTGAATATCACTGGAAGAAACAATGTAAAATGTTGATTGTGCTTACCACAAGTGTATCTTATATAATTTCACCTTTGTTCTCAATGATGCAAGGAAATCTTTGAATCTATTGCAATTTTAACAGCAGCTTTTTCTTCTCTTCTTGGGTATGACAAGTGGATTCCTTCCCCTTTCTCAGCAGATAACTTTACTTCATACATTACTGGGAGAATAAATTCAATTTAATAAGAGATCCCCTTCTCACATCTTCTTCATCTTGAAATTCCTTGACCTCTCTTTTTATCACTTCCTTTGCTCCAGTTCCTGATATTTCCTTCAGTCTCTGATGAAAAGGTGACCTCACTTTCATCATGGCCAACCCCTTTATTATGATCTTGAACCCACTCCCTCCCATTTCTTCTGTCCTTTAATTACCAGTCTTATCTAATCTCTTCATTCCATTTCTTCTTTTAAAACTAAAAAAGAAATTTTTATATATAGATAACAAGTTGTAATCACTTTCTGACATTTTGTGATCCATGTTTCCTACCTCAATTTCCAAAACAGTAGATAATACAGTATAGTTTATACTTGTACTATCATGCGATATATATTTCTATGTTTCTCATGTTGTAAAAGAAAGTATGTATCATGTGTAGAAAAAAATTAAGGAAATGAAGTGAAAATGATATGTTCTAATTTGCATTCAGACTCTGTCAGTTCTGTCTACAGTAGTGGGTGCCCTTTACCATCATAAGTCCCCTTGGGCTCTCTTGGATCCTTGCATTGTTGATAATGTCATTTACTGTTGATCATTGTACTTTGTTGCTGATACTGTGTGCAAAGTTTTTCCAGTTTTGCTCACTTCACTTTGCATCACTTTATAATAATATTTGCCATTATTTTGGGGGGATCATTCTTTCTTTCATTTCTTATGGAACAATCACATACCATACCTTTTTCAGCCATTTTCAAGTGATATACATCCCTTCATTTTCCAATCTTTTACATCACAAAAGTAGCTGCTATAAATATTATGCACAAGTAAGTCTTTTTTTCATATCTTTGTTCTTTTGGGGATATAGGCCTGAGGGTAGTATTTGCTAGGTCAAAGTGTATGGACAGTTTTATGGCTTTTTGGGCATGGTTCAAAATTGCTCTCCAGAATGGTTGAATCATTTCATACCTAGGCCAACAGTGTACTGGTGTTCCAAATTCCCCACATCCCTTCCACCATTTACCATTTTCTGATTTTGACATATTAACCAGTGTGATAGGCATGAAAGGATAACTCAGTTATTTATTTGCATTTCTCTAATTATTATTGATTTTGAACATCTTTTCATATGACTAAATATAGTTTTAATTTCTTCTTCTGAGAACTCCCTGTTTATATCCTTTGACCATTTATCAATTGGGGAATGACTTGTATTCTTATAAATTTTACTAGTTCTCTATATATTTGAGAAATGGGATGTTTGTCAGAGATACTTGTAATTTTCCTCCAACTTTGTTGTTTCCATTCTAATCCTTGTTACTCTTTCTTTTCTTATACTTGCGCCCATGTGGCTCTCATTCTTACACTTGACTCAAGTAAGTGCTCGATAAATGCTTACTGAATTTAATTCCTCATATCATGTGTTTTTCTGATATGTTAGAGAAAATTTGTTCATAAAATTATGTTACCATGTAAGGATCATATTTTTTTAAGTGTAAAGTCCAACAATTAAACACTGAGAATTTCTTCTTCCCTTCTCAGTCAATTCCAAAAAAAAAAAAAATCTATACTCTAGCTCCACTTCTTCTGCTAGATTCCTTACAATCTGGCTCCTAACTTTATCTCTCACCTAAAACTGCTTTATAAATGTTAATAATTCTCTCTTCCTAGTCAAATCTTGGTTCTCACCCTTGCTGATCTTTTACCAGTTTCTCTTCCTGTCTCTCTGCATGTATCCATCTGTGAATTTGTATATGTCTTAAAACAGATATTGTTCACAATTTTTATGCAAACTTCTTGTTCTTTTTTTGTTTTTGTAATATTTCTATGATATCATTATTCATTTCACAATAAAATATTTTAAAAGAAATAAATGAAGATAGAGATATTTCACAAATTTCCTTAGATAATTAAATCAAGTTTGATTAACTGTATTTAGAGAAGATAAAAAGTCCCAGATCACTTTGATTTGGTTTGGCCTCTTTTCCCTTCCTGTCTTTATCTACTTTGGCCTAAATTTCCCCTACTCCATAAGGAGGTATGTGAGAAGGTGTAGTGTATAACTGTGTTAACCCATGTCCTCACCAATCCTCACTTGGGATGACAAAGACAAGGGGTCTGAAGTAACCCCTGGGAATCCCTGACATAAATGATGTGCATGTTGGTTCCATAAATTTTCACTAACAGCTGTGCTTTTCTGAAATCATGCCAGAGTGTTTGGAGGTCAAACAGTCTGGATTATGGCCAAATATCTTGTCTGAAAATGTTCTGCTTATATCGTATCAGAAATGTGTTTCAGAAGTCACATGCACCTATAAGAACATTTTAGAGTACCTTCAGGAGTTGGTTTTGAACCTCGGAATATAGGGGTTTTATTATGAAAGCAAGCCATGGCATATAGTATAATACACAGGAGTTTTCTAGATTAAGTGTCTCAGAGAAGTCAGTCCAAATCTCCTAAATATTACTTAATGTTTGTGTTACATTGGCTAAGTCACTTGCTTCAGTTTCCTTGTTGGGTGAAAGAAGGTACTTAGGGTACATGACATAACAAGTTTTTCTAATGCCCTATAATATCTTACTTTACTCAGTAAGAATAAGTTCCATTCAACTTCAAAATATTTGGCACAGTTTAATGCAAAAATTATATATTGATATGACATGATCTGTTATTGCTAAATTTCTTAACTCCCAGGCTAAGGAGAAAATACTATTAGAATCTAAAATGAAATACAGTATTTTAAGTACTGTGGAGATGCAAAAAGGCTAGCATAAGATTTCACAGTTTAAAAAAAATGAAGGACATAGATTACAATTCAAAGATCAGAAGGATCTGAGTTTACAACCAAGAATAACCTATCCAGAAAATAAGAGCATAATCATAAAATAAAAGAAATGGACATTTAAGACATAAAAGATTTTCAAATGTCCTTGAAGAAATGACCAGAAATGAATGGAAACTTTCATATACAAGAATGAGAAGCATAAGAAGATAAACATGAAAAACTAATTATAAAGGATTTAATGAGGTCAAAATATTTACTTATTATATGAGAAATGGTATGTTTAAACCTTTAAAATGATATTATTGATTGGGCAGTTTGAAAGAGCATATTAAAGATAGGAGTTTTGAAGTCAAATTGAATATAATAGGATGAGTTAAAAAAATAAAGTTGAATGGAGTGGGAAAAATTGGAATAAACATCCCATATAAAAGAGGCATGAATGAAAGGAATATTACAATGAAAGGAAGAAGGGTATGGAAGGCTGGCAATGCTACTACCTCATCCTCATCAGATCTTGGTAAAAGAAGGAATAATTCATACATAGAAAAAATTTTCTTAACTTATAAGGTGATAAAAGGCCAAGGAACACATTTAAAGTGAGAGACACACATAGAGTAAAATTAGAAGGAAGTAGCAGAAAATATTATGCTTCAGTTGACAAAAAAAGCAGAAGTAGCAATAATGTTCTCAGACAAATTTAAAGCTTAATAAAGCTAATTAAAAGAAATAAATAGGAATACCATATTATATTAAAAGGTACTAGAGATAATGAAGCATTATCAATACTAAAAATGTGCACCAAATGTTGTAGTATCCACATTTTTGAAAGAAAAGTTAAAGGAATTACAGATGGAAATAGAAAACTATTACAGTGGGGGATTTAAAACTTCCCCTCTCAGAATTAGAAAAATGTAACAAAAAAATAAATATGAAAGCAGTTAAGATAATAAATAAATTCCTAGATAAGCTAGATAAGATTGCTATCTGGAGAGAACTGTACAGAGACAGAAAGGAATATGTCTTTTCTCAGTGGCATAGACCTTTCAAAATATTGACCAAATATTAAGACATGAAAATTTTAAAATTAAGTAGAGAAAAGCAGAAATATTAAATATATCATTTTCAGATCATAATGCAACAAATATTTTATTTCATATGGGACAATAGAATTACAGAAAAAATTATTGGTGATTAAATATTTTAATCTGAAAGAATGAGTGGGTTAAAGAACAAATCATAAAATAATAAATTATTTTATTTTGTCAAATAAAATAATCATAATGAGACAATATACCAAAACATATGGGATAAAGGAAATGCAGTAAATTAGAAGAAAATTTATATCTCTAAACACTTATATCAACATAATAGAGAAAGAACAATTCAATGAACCAACTATTCATTTTTTTAATTTAGAGAAAGAACAAATTTAAATTTCCCAAGAAAATACTAAATTGGAAGTCCTAAAAATTGAATATTATATTTTTTAAAATGTAATGTAATGGAGGGCAGCTGGGTAGCTCAGTGGAGTGAGAGTCAGGCCTAGAGACGGGAGGTCCTAGGTTCAAACCCGGCCTCAGCCACTTCCCAGCTGTGTGACCCTGGGCAAGTCACTTGACCCCCATTGCCCACCCTTACTAATCTTCCACCTATGAGACAATACACTGAAGTACAAGGGTTTAAAAAAAATGTAATGTAAGAAAACCATTAAATTTATAAATAAAGCTGCATATAGAAAAACAATTGACAAATTACAACACTCAATCCTATTAAAATCACTCAAAAGCATTGGTAGAATGGTTATTTCTTTAGATTAACAAGTATATATTAACAATTATCGGCTAACATTAGCTGTAATTTCGATAAGTAAGAAGATTTCCTTATAAAAACAGATGCCAATTATCACTGATATTATTTAGTATTGTACTAGAAATGCTAGCAATAGAATAAGATATGAAAAAGGAAATTGAGATATCAGAATGAACAAAGCGATAAAATACTATTTCTTTTCAGAGATGATATGATTATTTATATTCATTAAATTCATCAAAGAAGCAGAATATAAAATTGACCCACACAAATCATCAACATTTCTATATATCACTAACAACATTATGCAAGAAGAGATAGCAAGAGATAATCCATTTAAAGTAAACATAGATAGAATAAACTGTATAGTTTAATGAGAAAAGCATATTTGCAATTTTGTTCTTGTATTCTTTAGCATTTGGTATTTTGAATTATCTACTACTGTTGTTTTTTGCATATGTTTGTATTTTGTTTTTTCTTTCTGTAAAAGTTTATTGTAATTTTCTATTTCCCTTTTTTCCCCTATAGTATATCCCTAGAATAAGATAGTGAATAGGAATAGGAAAGATAGATAAGTTTAGAATAGGACTCTTTGTTATTTTCAATAAGTATAATAAGATAAATTTACAGTAAGGGGGATTTATATATTTACTAGTGATCATATGAGAAATTTGTCTTGAACAAATTTACTCAAATGATCAGAAGGAGGAAATGTAATGGGAAAAGGATAGAGATAAGGATAAGATTTAAGATAAGTGGAAGGTTGTCTTTACGGTACATGCTAGATACTCTAGAAAAATGATTTTAGCAGGCACAGGGCAGAGGAGGAACAGTTCGAAAGGGTCAACAGTTAGAGTGAATGACTTCCTGTGGTAGCAAGGAACTCTTACTGTCCTCAAGGGAGGAGGAAAGGCTGACTTGCCAGAGTTTGGCTATCTCAGCCTATCTATGGAGAAGGAAAAACCCTAAAATCATCTTGGGAGGTTCTCTGTTTGACGGGAGAACATCTATCAAAGGATCTGACTATACTTAATGGATTTTTATCAACTTTCCAGAAGGTTTTGTCTAAAATTCTGTCAGGTTGGCTTTGAGGTTTTGCCTCAGGGGTCAGACCCATCAGGATTGGACTTAACCATTTTGAGAGCGATCATAACAGGTTTTGGAGACAGCTTTTGAACTCAGTCAAACCAACTACTGAGGGTTGTAGATAGGGAGTTTAGCCAACTCTTCTGGGGGGAACATCTAGGTAGAAATAGAGAGATGGTAGGTTAGCTTGAAGAAATGGAAGACTCGTTCTGATCCTCAGTTTGTACTCTCTCTTTGAATAGAGATACTGATTTTTATAAGACATTGTCTCCAAGGTGTTTTGCATGACTGGCTCAGTGAGAGAAAGTGAGTCTGCTTTACTTTCATTAACAGGGGGGGCTAGAATACCCAGAGACCATGGCTGGGTATTTAGGGAGTTCTCTAGGTGGAAACTACATCTACCCACTTCAGTTCTCCTATTAGCCTTCTGGGTTTATTAACTACTTTTTTAAAACAGGAATACTGTTTCCAAAACAAATCCAAAAACTATATAAACAAAATTATAAAATACTTTTTTTATAAAAGTCACATTTAAATAATAGGAAAGATATTAATTGTTCATGTTTGAGCAGAGCCAATATAATTAAAATAACAATCCTATCTAGACTAGCCTACTAATTTCATGACATCTCAATTAAATTACCAAAAACAATTATTAAACTAAAAAAAAAAATAACACAATGCATTTAAAAAAAGAAGTTCAAGAATTTCCAAGAAAAAAAATGGAAAACTGTGGAGGTAAATCAGTACCAAATTTCAAAACTATATTATAAAGCAGTAATTTTTCAAAACTATCTGGTACTGGTAACAGAAACAGAAAAGTAGATCGGTAGAACAGAAATAGAAATACATAAATAAAAAATAATGGTAACTCAAAAAAGTTTATTGAGCATTATTAAGGTAGTACATGCAGAACTGTGGGATATAAAGATAAAACAGAATAAAAATTACCCCTACCCTTAAGGAACTCATAGTCAAATGGGAAAATGCAGTATGTAAAAAGATCCTTTATTTCTGTGACAGTTATTTACTTTGTATTTTAAAACAAATCTTGTCTTCATAGATTGTAGTCTTAAAAAAAGAATTTCTATTTTTATCAGCTTTTCTTGCATTTTGCTATTAATTTATAGAAATGGCAGTTAATTTGAGGAATTATTTTTATACTTCTACTCATCAATTGCATTTTTTAAATCTCTAGAGTTTTTTCATTACTCATTAAAACAGACAATTTTGCCTAATCTTTGCTTGTTCCTTTTTGCTTTCACTTATTTTCCTTGTCATGATATTAGGAGAATTTTTATTTACTAATATGTCAAATAATAGTGAAGGCAAACTCCTTTTTGATTCCATTGCCTCTTTCACCCTATAATCTTATTGGGAAGGCTTTCAGTAATTTTTTTTATTATAGATAATGGTAATTTTGGAATTAGATGCATTCTTTTTCAATGTATTAGTGAACAATATTTTTATGTTTTTTCTTCTTAATGATTCTGGCATAAATGACCTAAAAAGCTATTTCTGCAGATAGTTATTTTTGTCTGTTTTTGGTTTATGTTTCTATGATTTATCATGTTTGTATTTTTTCCTAATGTACTATTATCCATATAAAATCCAGATCAGTCAAAATGCATAAAATGTTTGATACATTTTGTAACATCTATGCTAATATGCATTTTAATATTTTCCATCAATATTTATTAGTGATGTTCCAATTTAGTTATGTTTCTGCTTTGATTGTTTTCTTTTCTAGTTTTAATGACATATTTGATTCACAAATCAAATATAGTCATCTGTTTTCCCCCTCAAATTTAGCATATTTTATACAGCATAAAGAGTATCTTTTTAAAAAATATTCAGTATATTTAATTTGAAAATTCATCTGCTTCAGAACAAAATTTTCCCATATTGATTTTCAGTTTTTAGCATTATTATACTAGGGAATTTAATTTTTAAAAACTATTCATTTTATTTATTCTTTCTGTGTTTTCTGGTAAATGTCTATGTCTATTTTCTTTCTAACTCTTGTGAATTTCCTGTTCTTATTTTTCTTTCTTAGAAATTTTGCCTCCCTCTCCTCCAGCCCTTCATTTTCTCCTATTGTTCTTAGTTAGTTATTTCTAGATATTATTACTCAAATAAAAATTTTAAAACATCTAATTTTTATTTATTTATTAGTTCATTTATTTCCCATTTAACTAGTTATCTCTCATTTGATTTTAAAGGTTTTTTTTATAATTTTAGGAAAATTGATTTTTTTTTCTAGTTTTTAAAATTGCATATCCAATTTAGTAGTCATCTCGTCTCTCTATAAAATATATATTTACTTATATTTACATATCTATATCTTTGTTATATATTTATTTTAAATCTAAATAAGAAGAAAGAAAATTTAAAAAAGAAAGAAAAAAGATAAATAGATACATTTACTTTTTTCCTCTAAATATTGGCCCATTATTTCAATGTTATCATAGTATTTTATGGAATTTTGTTATTTTGTTATTTATAGAGTTGTTATTCCCATTTTTACATCTCATTTCTCGTTCAAGATGTAGTTATTTAATATCCTTTCAGGTCTATAAGTTTTATTCATATTCCTTTTAATAATCATAATCTTATGTTAAAATATTTAACTTTGATCTCTCTTCCATTTTGCATTTATTTATGAACCTATCTATACATTTTTGTTAGAATGCCTTGCTATATTGAAGATAAGTATAATTCTTAAGTTTCTCATTTGTTAATCTCAACAAATCTTCACGTTATTTATTTCAACAGTCTCTTTAGATTAATAAATTTCTTCTTTATCTTTCTATTAATTTGTGAAGTTCCTTAAGAACATAACATTTGTAATTATTGCCTCAAAATATAATATTCTTTGCACTTCTGCTTCCCTTTATTTTAAATCATAGATACTATGTTTATTTGTATTAATTTTCATGTCTTTTTCCTTATGATTCTCTTGAGTGTATTATTTTTTCACTGTAGCCTTATTTTATATGATTATAGGTCTCACTTTTTTATTTAGCTTATAGAGATAGAGAGAGACCAGATCTTTGATTTTTTTCTATGCAGGTCTCTCAGACGAGGAAATTCATCTACCAATACACATCAACATCTTCCCTTCAACTTAGAGTCTTTGGGAGTGCCCTATACACTTACTGAGAAATTATGACTTATCTTCATCCTAAGTCATCTCTTTACTCACTATACCATGCTGCCTTTCAGTATATTTAGCTAAAGTATGATGAAAAATTTCTCACTTTAATTCTGGACACTTTATTCTTTTTAAAAATATTTTTATGTTGTGCATCAAATTTGTGGTTTCCATTTTCTAATCCATTCTGCAAGAATTCTATTTTATGAATGAAATTAGTCTATTATTCATGATGATAATTATTGTATCTTATATCTATCAACTTACTCTTTCAAATGACATTATACTACCCATACATCAGCATTAACTACCCAGATCTTATTTTCTTTGAGATATACAAGATTCCCATTTCCACTATCAAAACAGATCACACACTATGCTATACATATCAGTCATATTACTTTAACCTAGTTTTTGCTGTTATGGTTCTTTTCACATTTCCATTTATCAACCTAACATAGCTAAGACTATGATCTAAAAGTCTATTTTTCCATACCAGGTTCAAACTACCTATCTCTTTAATGATTTTTACCTTTGTTCCAAGAAATAATAAATAATGCCCCACCTAGCATAGCTCTTTCCATTATATACTATACCCTTATATAATTTCCTTTTAAATAGGCTATCACATTGATGTTTTCTTTTGTGTTCTTAGTTACTCTCATACAATATAGGGTTATATGTAGGACAATGTAGGAAAATGGCATACTCATTGGTTTGAAGAATATAGACATTTTTGTTATACATTTTCATTCAATTTTTTCTGTTTTCATAACAAAGATTTTGTTAATCTTTACTTCTCCTAAAAAATAAGGATTGATAGTATATTATGCTGAGGCAGTGAGATGGTTCAGGAAAGAGAGAGGTAGGTCTAGAGATGAGAAATCCCAAGTTCCTCAGAAACTTCCTAGCTATTTGATCTAGGGCAAGTCACAACCCCAATTGTCTAATCTGCACTAGTCTTATGTGTAAGAAGCAACCCTTAGTATAGATTCTAAAACAGGTTAGGGTTTTTTAAAAAGTGATAGTATATTGTCATTGAAATTCCATCATTTTTTAGACACGTACTCAATTTTGTAGCATGTTATTTCAGAGTATAATCCAATTGGTCCCAAAACTTTCTGTTTCCTCAATGCTTCTACTCTAAAATATAAGCTCCTTTGCATGTTGCTTAAAGGTTTCCACTGCAACTCTGACTTAACTTTTCTAGTATTTTTAAAAATATTTTCCTTCTTGATTTTAACATTTTTTTATTATTCCAAATGTTTTCAAGTCCAAACAAAAAAGCATTACCATATATAAAGAAAAATAAGATATCACATAAATGAAATCACAGATCTGTATTTTAGCTTCCTTTTCTTCATATCTATATAATAAATCCCATTCTATACTTTCTGACCACTTCCCTACCCTCTCCATATCACAAAGGATATCATCATGAAGGTTAACATGTTCATATAAATTAAATCTTTCATGTTTTATCTTTCTGTTCACTTTCTAGAGGTAATATTCCCAGATTATTCATTTAGTATTAGGTCTCTTACCATATAAAAAGCTCTCCTGGTTCTATTCTTTTCAAAGTTCATTATCTCATAGAGTTCTAAGAATTCTAGGTTGTTTTTTTAAAATCACTTTGGTCATCATTTCTTATGGCACAGTAGTATTCTATCACAATCATATTCCATAGATGCAGAGTCAAGATGGCAGCTTAGAAGCAGCAAAAGTCAAGTCCTCTGTGAAAACCCTTAGACAGCAATCAAAAACAAAACAAAAGGGGGCAGCTGGGTAGCTCAGTGGAGTGAGAGTCAGGCCTAGAGACAGGAGTTCATAGGTTCAAACCTGGCCTCAGCCACTTCCCAGCTGTGTGACCCTGGGCAAGTCACTTGACCCCCATTGCCCACACTTACCACTCTTCCACCTAGGAGACAATACACCGAAGTACAAGGGTTTAAAAAAATGTAGTCAAAATCAGAAGGGAAATAACAAATTGGGAAAAAATCTTTATAACAAAAAACTCTGACAGGGGTCTAATTACTCAAATATACAAGGAGTTAAAGCAATTGTATAAAAATCAAGCCATTCCCCAATTGATAAATGGGCAAGAGACATGAATAGGCAATTTTCAGGTAAAGAAATCAAAAGTATCAATAAGCACATGAGAAAGTGTTCCAAATCTCTAATAATTAGAGAAATGCAAATCAAAACGACTCTGGGGTATCACCTCACACCTAGCAGATTGGCTAAAATGAAAGAAGGGGAGAGTAATGAATGTTGGAGGGGATGTGGCAAAATTGGGACACTAATGCATTGCTGGTGGAGTTGTGAACTGATCAATCCATTCTGGATGGCAATTTGGTACTATGCTCAAAGGTCAAAGCTGCCCTTTGACCCAGCTATAACATTGTTGGGTTTGTACCCCAAAGAGATCATAGATAAACAGACTTGTACGAAAATATTTATAGCTGCGCTTTTTGTGGTGGCAACAAACTGGAAAAGGAGGGAATGTCCTTCAATTGGGGAATGGCTGAACAAACTGTGGTATATGCTGGTGATGGAATACTATTGTGCTAAAAGGAATAATAAACTGGAGAAGTTCCAGGCGAACTGGAGAGACCTCCAGGAACTGATGCAGAGCGAAAGGAGCAGAGCCAGAAGAACTCTATACACAGAGACTGATATACTGTGGTAAAATTGAATGTAATGGACCTCTGTACCAGCAGCAATACAATGACCCAGGACAGCTCTGAGGGATTTATGGTAAAGATGCTACCCACATTCAGAGGAAGGACTGCAGGAGAGGAAACATATAAGAAAAACAACTGCTTGAACGTATGGGTCTGGGTGGACATGATTGAGGGTGTGGACTCGAAACTACCACACCAATGCAACTACCAACAATTTGGAAATAGGTCTTGATCAAGGACACATGACAAAACTAGTGGAAATGTGCATCGGCCATGGGTGGGGGGAGTGCAGGGGGTGAAGGGGAAAGGAGGAGCATGAATCATGTAACCATGTTAAAAATGAATATTAATAAATGTTTAAAAAAAAAGCACTACTTTCAGTAGTGTCCTGAGGGACACCAACCCCTTCATGAACAGTGACAAGAGCTAGTACAGAGACTGAAGAAAGTCAATTACAAAAAACAGAATGAAGTCCAAAAGAGTGGAAATGGCAAAGGTGAAGAAAAGGTTCAGATAGAGGCATACCTTGTTTTATTGTGCTTCACTTTATCATGCTTCAAAGATATGTTTTTGTTTTTGTTTTTTTGTTTTGTTTTATTTTACAAACTGAAGGTTTGTGACAACTCTGCATCTAGCAAATTTATTGGAGCCACTTTTCTAACCATGTGTAATCACATTGTGACTGAGCATCTATTCTTACCAAAGAGATCAGCAACTCTAACTAAAAACCAGAGAAATCTAGAAGCAAGACAGAGACACTCTACATAGCAGATTTTTGGATAAAGAGAACAACAGAATGGAAATGTAAAAATGTAAACTTGAAAAGAAAACCCAATGGCATCACTTTAAAAAAGAAAAGGAAAAAATTGCATCGCATTTTGGTGATTTTTGCAATATTTAAATTTTTCATTATAATGATAAATGTTATGTTGTTCTGTAATCAGTGATCTTTGATGTTACTACTGTAATTGTTTGGGGATGCCAAGAACCACATTCATATTAGATGGAGAAATTAATCAACAAGTGTGTATTTTGACTGCTCCACCAAACAACCATCCTTGTCTCTCTACAACTCCTCTGGCCTCCCTATATACCTTGAGCCACAACAATATTGAAATCAGGCCAGTTAATAACCTTGCAATGACGGCTTAACTATTCAAGCAAAATGAAGAGTCAATTAATGCAGCCAACTTCAATGTTTTTTCTTATTTTAAGAAACTGCCATGGTCACCTCAACCTTCATCACTCTAATCATTCAACAGTCATCAACAACCAGCCAAGACCCTCCACTGGCAAAAAAGATTATAACTCATGGAAGGCTTAGATAACAGAATTTTTTTAGCAATAAAGTATTTTTAATTGAAGTATGTACAATTTTTAGACATAAAGCTATTAGATTTAGTAAACAATAGTATATTATAAATATAACTTTTATATACATTGGAAAACCAAAAAAAAAACCACTTCAAGGGGGACAGTATTGTATTTGATTTTGTGTTCCCCTCAAAGCTCTTTGTTTTTGATTGGTGTGGAAGGGTTTTCAGAGAGGTCTAGATTTTTCACTAGACTTTCTAAGACACCATCTTGACTCCCTAGAAATAAGTTTCAAGCAATAATACATGTATAAACTAGTGGAATTGCTTGTCAGCTGTAGGAGGTGGGAGGGAGAGAACACAAATCATGTAAACATGAGAAAATATTTTAAATAAATAAATAACCCAAAAATAAGCAAATGACCAATAAATAAATTAATTAATTAATGGCAAAAAAGAAACATTATTCATTTCTTCTAGAGATTTAGCGTTGCTGTTGTTTACTTATCTGTTTTTCATCCCTGAGTATTTAAAAGATCTGCCTGAAAGTTTTTACTTTTTCTCTATTTTACCTTGTGAAAAAAAATTTTCTCCTACTCTCATTTTTTCTTATTTAATTACTTTCTTTTCACTTTGTGGTGATGAAGGGTAGATGATCTTAGATAGTATAAATCATTTAGCCATATTTCCAAAAATTTTCACATTATTATTATTATTCATTATTATTATTTCTTAGTGTGGTTATATATCTTTCAGTTCAGTCTTTCTTGTTTTATCATTCCTCAAACCGGATTGTCCTATTCACTTCTCTATAACTGATCAAATTCTACCTATTCTTTTAGAACCATCTGGAATTCTTCCTCATCCATTTACCCTTCCCTGATTTTCCCATACGCATTCACTCATCTTCTTCTTTTCAGACTTCCTGAAATACTGTCATCTGTGCCAACAAACTTAGTCATTAACATCCTACTCCTTTATATTGTTCTCCAATTATAATTATTTTGCATAGATTAACATGATTCTTCATCAATAGGATACATTTTGAAATAGTAGATAATTTATGACATCCTTCTCTTATATCCCAATACTACCTATAAGCACTGTATATAGTATTGCATGTAGCAGGAATTCAATACATAATTGTTATTTATTGGAATGATAATATTTTCCCAATATCCTTCACAAGTTTAAAAGAATATAAGCTGTAAAAAAGGGTTTTAGAGTGGTAAGAAAGACATGTAAGACAACAGAACTTTTAGAGTATCAGAAAGGTTCTCTAATAAGTAGGCTCATACACTTTTTTTTCCTCTTATATTTTCTCTTTTCTTTTTAGCACTGTGGTCATTGAGTCTCTTTTTTCTATTTGGTTACTTTTTTAGGTTTCTCAACCCAAAGTGCTGAATCAGTTATGCTGTGAGGGTTTATTTAGCAATTAATTTAGTAATAGTGTTGGACCTAGCAGGAAGGGCTGGAGGATTCCAAGATGGAATGAAGGAGCAGAAAGTGGTGCTTGTGCTCTGAGAAAGACTCCATTAGTGATTGGACATAACTGTTGCTAACCCTGGGAGGAGATCTCAGAGTTAGGGAAAAACTGCATCCAGATTCCCTGGGATCCTGAGAGGTGAAGGCTTTCAGCAAGTGGACAACTGACCTGCAGAGCTGCACCAAGTGGGGAAGTGGTTTGGGATCTGGTGGACAGCATTTCAAACTTACTCTCCCTACCTGAGTACCTTGGGTCACCTGTTGGAGTTGGCTCTTGGCATCCTGTGACCATCCTCGGATTATGGTGAGACCCCAAAGCTACCCTTAGGTCCTTTAGCTGAGCTGACCAAACCTGGCTGGAACCAGGTTTGAAGAACCTTTCCCAGTGACTTCAGTACTGCTTCCTTTGGGCCCTGCCAGGCTTAGGTCAAGAGGATAGTGTAGTTAAGTCCTTCCCTGACCCTGTGGTTTGCCCTTAGGTTTCAAGTGTAGAATCCCCTATCCCATCCTTTATTTAGTTACCCTCAATTAAACTGTATAAACTTTTGCCTTTGCCTGCTGGTTCCATAGACCCTGGCCTAGGGTGAGCTGAGTGACTGTTGTGCCAACTGCCATTCCTGTGTCAGTTAAAAGCTTGGCAGTGAACCCTGGTCTCCCTGTCCTGGTTGGTCCTGTCTCTTCTTCAACCCAATGTGGACCCACAAACCATTTAGTTACATTTTAATAATAATAATTAACATCCCTGGTGCCTCACCATTACAGTTGCAAAGTCCCATCTACTCCTATGCCATATTTCTTTAAGCCAAACTTTCCATTCTATTTCTCCTGTGAGCATTGTTCTTCAGGTCTTTTTTATATCCCGTGGCTAAATTACTACAATAGCATTCATCTTATTTATTATGCTTAAGATTAAATCCCTGGACAAGATCTAAGCAAGTCATCATACTAAGAGAAAACAAATCAAAACAAGCCCCCCCAAATACCTTTTTAAGCTAACCAATACATCATCTGAGTCTGACAGTATACACCTTTTTTCCACATCTTAAGACTTAGATTTTGTAAAAAAGTGGATGAGTTATAATTTAAATTTTTTCCCATTGAGGCTATTATATCGATACTTATTGTTTTGTTTTCAATCTCTCTATTTGCATTATTGTAGGCATTGTACATGTTGCTTTCCTGAATCTGCTTGCTTCACAATATGCCAGTTCAGAGAAATCATCTCATGATTTCCCTTTACTTTTTATATTCATAATTTTTATGGGAAAATATTTGATTATATGCCTATATCACAATTTATTGAGTCATTTCTAAATCCATGGACATACACCATGTTTCTGGCCCTTTTTTAATAAGATATATTTTTACAAATATTTTCTTGGAGTATTAACCCTGGAATGAGATATCAAAGTTAAAAAGTTTGAGCATTTTTGCTACTTAAGCTAATTTCAAACCGCGTTCCAAGCCAATGCATAGTTCTGTCATGAGTTTATTTGTACATTCATGTTTCCATAGGTCCTCCATCATTGACCATTCTCTTCTTTTGTCATCTTTGCCAATTTGATGACTGTAAGGGAAAATTTCAGGTTTGTTTTTGATTTACATTTTTCTGACTATTTTTAATTTGAAGTAATAATCTGTATGGTTATTAATAAAATATTAATTGCATTGAATTTTCTAGGCAAAAAACATTATTTGATTGGGAATAGTAAACTAACTAGAATCTAGTTCTAGCTCTCTTATTAGCTAGTTATAAGATTTTTGACAAACTCCTTAACCTATCAGTACTTTCGATTGTTAAATTTCCTGCATATTTTTCAAAATGCAGCTGAAATCCTTCTTCTTCTTGATGTCTTTACTTTCCAACTTGCCTTTCAAGGACCTCTCCCTCCCCTGAGCTATAAAGCACTTACATATGCATTTAATGTTAACATATGAATCTGATATTTAATTTTATTAGTATGTTTAAATGCTTTCCCTCCACAATTGTATAATGAACTCTTTTTAAGCAGAAACAAAATTCTTTTTTTTAATTATCCAGATGCCCTTTTAAATTTTTTAGCAAATTGTAGGGCTCACTACATATTTGGGTTGTGAATTAGTAAATGGATTGCAAGCCCGAATTTCATTCCCTTAATGGTGGCAGTGGTGGGGGGTGGGGTGGTATTTGAGTGTTAATTAAACCATGCTACAGGTTAATGGCTTCTAATAGCTTAAGTTATAAGCTTCCTAGTGTTATTTGCACTCTGAAAATGGCCTAAACTTATAAGAATGAAATTAATGATAGAGATTCTCAATGTTGAATAGGGCTTTCAAAGAAGATATATTGGGCAAAGTGGCCTTTTGACTGTGCCTTGCATATCATATCATATCAGCAACCATCTACTTTATATGTTTATGAGGCTGAAGTAGGTAGAATAGTGCTCAGTTTATTTTAAAAATTCAAATTCCTTTTAAAGGAATAGGTTTAAGTAATGCAAGAACCAATAACTTTACTTACATTTTTTAAACTTACTTTGAAAGAGACCTTTACCTGTTGGCATGAGTAGGTGGATTCTTTAATTATGTTTTTTAATGAAGATACTAATAGTGGTGGTTGGGATAGTAACATTAATGATAGTGTTAAAGATCAGGATACACAACACCTCAAGTTCCAAATGACTGGTTAACCTACATTTGCTGGGTTCCTATTGATAGAAAGAGTAGAGTGGGTGGAAGTAGTGAGACTTTAATATGATCTTTTGTTAAAATAGCTTTTTAATGTTAGCACAAATTGTTTTTACATCCTAGGTGTATTGTGGAAATGGAAACATAAATAAATCAAGTTGTTGAGCTTCTCTCAGCTCAAAAGTCAATGTAAAAATTGAGAGGTACTTTAAATGGAGGGGAAAAAGATGTTCATTTCATATTTAAATAATCATCTCACCGAGTAATTTTTTTCATTTGCATACAATTAGTTAGCTACAGAAAAAAAAGGTCCTCAAAGGTCAGAAGACACCTTTCTGCAAATGTAAAATTCCATTTGCCTAATAATTATGTTGTAACTTAAAAAAAAAGAATTATAAAAGAACTGTAATTAATGTGAGGTCAGCTAGAAGCATTTAAAAAGAAACTTGATACATTGTTTTGGAGCAAAATGATCACTTCATTGGGAGTCAGGAAATCTGAATTCTAATCCCAATTTTGATAGTAGCTAGCTGTTGAAACTTTGACAAATCCTTTAACCTCTCAGGACCTTATCTTTCTAATATATAAAATTATGAAGGATGGATATATATAGTTATGCATATAATTATATAATGTATAAAATTATATAATATATAAAATTATGAAGAATGGAATAGGTAACTTATGGTACCTTATAATTCTGAGATTTTTACATTCTTATCATTTTTGTAGTAGATGTTTTCTTTTATTTTGGTTTCTAAACGTATAACCTACATGATACTTTAAGATACACTAATGAATCAACATATCGCAAATATACATTCACAAGTTCCATCTCTTCTATTAAGACTTTCTCAAATATTACTGCCCTTCATTATTATTTCCTACTCTTTAAAAAAAACTAACACTTATAGTTTGTATTCCACAATTAAACATTTAATTGTATGCTATGTTGGATTAATCCTTAATTATTTCATGTATATACAAGGTACCTACTCCATAAAAGGGCAAATTAGGCTGAAGGCTATGCCTTAAACTTCTATATTTCCTGCTGAGCCTACCAGACAAACACACCAAAATAGTCAATTTTGTTTGATAATGAGTCTTATTCCCCTTATGTTTCAGTTCATTTGCTTATGATACAATGATAATATGGCTAAGGTAGTAAATCTAATTTTCATATAGACTAATTTATTGAGGTTTTTTGTTTTGTTTTATTCTTCTCTATATGGACTCATTTCTCCTGGCAGGAAGACTAAGAGAATTGTTACAAATCCTTACCTGCTACTTACAAATGATAAAAACTGGTGTTGGATGATGATCTTGTTAATTATGATGAGAGGGTTGATATCTTCATCTGAACATATTTTTCCTATCTAATTAAAGATAGACTTGGGAGGATGATGTGATGGTCTGAGGACTGAGAGCTCTGAGAAACACTTTCCCTGCAAATTCAATTGACCCTTGACATGCTGATAGCTTAAAGACTTGCCTTAGGCTTAGGTGTAAGGTTTTGATTGTCCTGTCTTGGAGCTCTTGCCCTGAGCTTTAGGCAAAAAGATCAGTATTTAGTACTATCAACAACCCCAAAGTGTGAACTATGTCCTTATCTCAAGCCTAGACTAGAATTCCCTGGGCTGGGGCTCAGGAATTCTCCAGAGTTTGAAATTTCAAGGGATATGGGTTGGCTTGTACCACTATTTGCCCAGGCAGGATCTCAAGATATGGATGTTGGCTTGGGCATAAGTTCCTGAACCTCAGACAGCAGATGTGGGGTGGAGGGGTGTGATGTGCTCTTGGTTTGCTCTTCCCTTCTTGCTATAGCTTCTTGCCAGCTCTGCTCTCCTCTCACTCAGTGATCCATTTATTCTTTGCCTTCCTTTTGGGTTTTTCTTTTCTTGAAAGTTGTTTCATGCTGTCTCCTTGTTGGTTCTTTCACTCCTGTATTCAGTTTGTGGATATATTTTAATCTTGGGCAGAGAGGATTCTCATAGTGGCACAGAACTGCTCTGAATTACTCTGCCATCTTGACTCCACCCCCAGAAGTCTATTAGGAGATATTTTAGATAACTGTATGCCAACAAATGTGACAATCTAAATGAGATGGATGAATGTATATAAAATTATAAATCGCCTAGATTACAAGAAGAGTAAATAAAATACTGAAATAATCACATCTCAGAAAAAGAAGTTGTCTGAGGTGTCAATGCATTCCCTAAGGGGAAAAAAGAAGCTCCAGGGTCAGATGGGTTCACAAACAAATTCTACCAAATATTTAAAGAAAAATTAATCTCAATACTATACAAACTAATTGGAAAAATAGCTGAAGAAGGCATCCTACAACACAGTTAAACCAAATGGGGATGTGAGGTTTGGGAATGACAGTTGGTCAAGTAACTGACAATCTACCAACCAGGGAAAACCAATGAAGTGGGTTCTTGATAGCTTAGAGGAGGCAGGAAGTACTAACAAACTGGGTTTATTGGTATTAGACGAGGGAAGTGGGAGAGAGGGGTTTCTATATTAAGGAATAGCCGTAATGGTTTAACTAAACTAAGATCTAAGCTAAGCTAACCCTAACTAGAATAGAAGGGGCTGGAAAAGAGGGCTTCTCACTGAACTGGTTCAGTGAAGCTTCAAGATGATCATAGATGCCACAGGAACCAGGAATATGTCCAATAAACAACTAGTTAATCCAAAACAGACTCTAGGGAATAAGGTAGATAAATCTGCTGTCCACCAAGAGATAATCCAGACCTTTCCTCAACCTAGGCCATGATTGTTGCTTGGAGTGTCTTCTCAGTTATATCCCACACTGACAGCTCCTTGGATATTTGGCAAAGCTGGACCACACAGCCAAAAAACCACCTTCCCTCCAGCTTGGTCAAACTAACCACTTTTTTCAAAATCCCAGCTTCATTCCATTATGGAACTCTCAGGTCTTTACACACAGCCTGACAGCCTGAGTGCTAATGTCTTAGTTTTCTTATTATAGTAGGTTGAGCCAATATAATAAAAATAACAACCCTATCTTAATTAATCTGCTTATTCAGTGTCATACCAATTGAACTGACTAAAAATTACTTCATAGTACTAGAAAGATATATGTACAAAATTAATCTGGAGGAACAAAAGATCAAGAATATGAAGGGAATCAATAAAAAAATTGAAAGACAGTGGTCTAGCAGTACCAGATCTCAAATTATATTTCAAAAGTTCTAGTCATGAAAACAATCTGGTAGTGGCTAACATATTTCTAACTGGTTGGCATCTATATGCCTATGATTTTAGAAGTTGGAAACCAGCCAGACTCAATTGAATATGACTGAGTTTGATTGTAAAATACTATATATCTCATAATGTATGATATGTTATGGATCTTGGACATTTATCTATTGAAATATTAAGAGTTTGGTATAATGATTTTTGGAGGAGTCTCTGTGAGACTAATAGACTTTCTTCTTGTCTTGGCTAGAAAAGAAAGATAATCAAGGGTTTCTTTTCACATCTTTCATTCTAATCTACTCTCACACTTTTTCCTTACTTTTTAAGATCCATAATGTATCTGCTAATTCCCCACTTAGAAACCTAGCACTTCATTTGTTAGGAATTATAAACTACTTTGTTTTGAGAGCAATTGTTAAATCAATAATCTTGCTTTATTGTCTCTGGTTTGAAATCCAGACTCTCTTAAGTGTTAACATTTCATATGGCTTTTCCTTAAATATTCCAAAGAAATGAGTCTATTAAAACTTCCAAAAATTACTACCTTTTGTAATTATTTTGCAAATCTCAGTTAAGTTTTAGCAATGCATAGGGCCTATATGAATTACTGTATCCCACATCCTCTTTATGAAAGGGTATAAGGAAAGGTTTGATTCAGTTTTCTTGAAGTTTCTTGAGTCTCAATGCTGCTGGCATTGTAGCATCATCTATTTCACACATATTTTTCTTTTCTCTTCAAAGGAAATTCTTTCTCTTGGTTCTCTTGGATCAAGAAAACTCAACTGTGATTCCCAAGTCAGAAGAATTTGGAAGGAATTTTTACTTCCTTCTCTTTGAAAGATCCTTTTTAGAATTGAACTCTCTATAAGAATAATTAATTTCAAATTATCCTGTAAAGTGTGGAAGAGAAGAATGGGGCCATTTTCTAATTTACCCTATCAGGAAAAACAAAGGATAAATATTCAGTCAAATAGTACTGAATAATATAGAAATGTAAGCACAAAGAACTTAGCAAAAAAAATCAAAACAAAACAAAACAAGAAATGTTCTTTTTTTATCATGTTATTAGACCTCCATAACTGGGAATAAATAATTAATTTCATTGATTATATTTGTCCATTGGTGCTCACATACCTCTTTAGTATCATCTGTGTTCACCAGTGATTTTGAATGCTTAGCAAATAAAAAAAATACCCTATAAATGCAAAGTTAAGGTATTACTACTGCTTGCTCTATGTTCACATTATATTTAAATATGCAGCACAAATCCTCATATCTTTTATTGCAATTTTCACAGAGGGAAAAAAAGATGTGGATTACTGCAGAGAGCAGATTTCTTCTTTGTCTGTTATACTACAAACAATCTGGCTGTTTTGAAAACATCCCTATCTACAACTTCAGATCCAAATGTATTCAAATAATATCTTATGTTTACATTTTTTTCTCTTGGATATACTTAGTTAATGTGCCTGTACTACCTAATATACTAGGTAAATTAATAAGTCCTTTAATGAAAGGAAATACAGTGATTGGGAACAATTCCTGAGGCTATGTTAAACACATAATAATAAAGACATTTTCATATTCAATGCTCTGCCTAAGAGGCATCTCCACTAAGCACTGAATGATGACTTTAACTCATTAAAGTGTGGTCAGACATGAATTTAGATATTCCAGACATTAGAAAATATGAATTTTAATTATGTTATGTTCATTGTGAGATAGTCAACACCCAGATAACTTAATAAAGAAAAGCGGTATACTGCTGATTTCACTGGAATAGGGAGTTGGGAGGGAAGGAAACTCCCTCTACCAATGCAACTTAATGTCTAGGAGCTGTTTAGAACACTGAAAAATTATATTACTTGTCTAGTCACAGAATTAGTTTCTATTAGAGTCAGTACATTATCTTACTTCTTCCCTTTTTGCATATATTTATTTCTTCTTTTTTTCTTCTTTATTGTATGGAATTGATCTCTTGGAGAAAAAGAAATAATGGAAGAAATTTTATTCATGTAAACAATTGCAAACAATATTAAAATATATTTTTAAAATATTAGGATATATTTATAAAAATTGTAACTAAAATCTAGAAAATGATTAAAATGTTGCTATAATAATCAAATTTCCTTTCTTGATCAGTTATTACACTGATAAATCAGGGATATATATGTATATATATACAGTTTATGTAGAGCTTAGGAAAACATTCAATAAAGTATTTTATGCAATTCTTGTGTAAAACATATATAAAGAAAGGGTAGATAACAGTTTAATGTTTCAAATGTAGCAGTTGTTAGATGACTTATCTAAAGAGGAGGCATTTATGTCGATGTCTTCTTAAAAAAAGGTATATATAATATACAAGAATACACAAGAGATTTATATAAGATCTAATGCTTTTTAATATTTTCTTTAGTTTCTTGGTAACAGATAGCATTCTTAGAAGACACAGAGCTGGTGAGGGAGGGAAGCCCACACATTGGATCATAGAATTGAATCCCAAAATATCTTGATAGATTTGAACATTGAACAAAATTTAATATGATGAAATTTAAAAGGAATAAATATAAAGTCTTATGCTTGGGTTCAAAAATTCAGACTTGAAACTATAAGATGAAAGCATGACATGATAATGAAATAATCAGGAAGGCGAAATCAAATGTGGTCATAGACACTTCCTAGCCATGTCACCCTAATTTGTTTCAATTTCATCATCTGTAAGATGTGGGAAATTATAGTACTTATCTCCCAGAGTTGTTATAAGGACAAAATGAAATAAAAATTGTGAAATGCTGAGCATAGTGTCTAGCACATAGCAAGTGCTATAACAATGTTAGCCATCATCAGCATCATCATTATTATTTGGCATTGTTTTGAAAATATTATACAATGGAAAATGAAAATACATAGAATTCAAGCATTCACTTCAAAGCAGTGGCAGAACCTACCTAGATGGGAGAATGTAGAATGAATAACTTGAGAGCACTGATAAAATCAAGAAGATAGAAAAAAGGAGATCCAACAACTAGGAGTCCTGAATCAAAGAGCAAGGGTCTAGAGTAAGTAGAAAAATAAGAATAAAGAGAAAAAGAAAAATGCTTTTTGGAAAGGGACTCGGACAAAAGAAATTTAGATATTAAAGAACAATACTAGCTGAAGGGGAGGAGAGGAAAGGGGAATATTAAATGAAAAGCTGGGATCAGGAGTGGGCAGAAGACAGCCAGTGGGAACAGGGCCTCCTTAAAAAATATATTATAAAATGAAATAGAAGAAACAATCCTATTTTAAGAGCAGAAGAGGAAATTTGAAACCAAAAGCTTCTGCACAGATAACATTAATGAATACACCTAGGATGTGAAGAAAAGTGGCCAAAATGGAAAAAAAAATCTTTGTATCCTATTTTTCTTATTAGGGTTTTATGAATGTCTGAGGGCAGTTCTGAATTCAAATCTTCCTTATCAGCACTCTAGCTACTACACTGAAATCCCTTCCAAATCTGAACTCTGTGTGTGAAGGAGGTGGGGGTAGAAGGGGATACTTATGAGGAGAAATAAATATCAATAAATATTATACTGGTAATTCTTTAAAAATAATTAGCAGAAAAACTACTACTATCTTATTTACTGAAGTAGAAATTTTACTATTGCTTTTCCCAGCCTTACCATCTTACCATCCATTATATCCACATATTTGACTGGCATATTGTACTTTTCTTACATCAAATTGAATTGATTTTATTAAGTTCTTTATGATTTTTTCCAGATTACATGAGATTTTATTTTTATTTTTTAATTTTATTTAATTGATTAAGAATAATGTTCATGGTTACATGATTCATGTTCTTTCTCTCCCCTCCTCCCATTCTCCTTCAATAGCCAACATGCAGTTTCACTGGGTTTTACGTGTGTCATTCAAGACCTATTTCTATATTGATATTTTCACTAGGGTGATTGTTTAGAGTCTACATCTCCAATCATATCCCCATTAACCTATGTGATCAAGCAGTTGTTTTTCTTCTTTATTTCTACTCCCACAATTCTTTCTCTGGATGTGGATTGTGTTCTTTTCATAAGTCCCTCAGAAATGTTTTGAATCATTGAATTGCTGCTAGTAGAGAAGTCCATTACATTCGATTGTGCCACAGTGTATCAGTCTCTGTGTACAATGTTCTCCTGGTTCTGCTCCTTTCACTATGCATCAATTCCTGGAGGTCTTTCCAGTTCACATGGAATTCCTCTAGTTCATTATTCCTATGAGCACAATAGTATTCCATCACCAGCAGATATTACAATTTGTTCAGCCATTCACCAATTGAAGGGCGTCCCCTCATTTTCTAATTTTTTGTCACCACAAAGAGCGCAGCTATAAATATTTTTATACAAGTCTTTTTCCTTATGATCTCTTTGAGGTATAAACCTAGCAGTGGTATGGCTGGATCAAAGAGCAGGCAGTGTTTTATTGCCCTTTGGGCATATACATGACATTTTAAAAACAAATTTATATCTCTCCCTCCCAATCCTCCCCACTCTCCAAGATGGAAGGTAATATAATATAGGTCGCATATGGACATAATGCACTGTTGAGACTTTTCTGGCAGTGAGATCTTGAACACTCAGTTTGGTCAAAAACTATTGATTTGGAGCATTGGCAGAACATTCAGTTCGGGGTCTGTTGCTTTTAATGGTGATTACCTTAATTCAAATATTAAGTCATTCATTTAATTATTCTTTCAAGAATTTCATTTCATAAAATACCAGATAAACTTCTTTCATCTTCATTTTGATGCCCATTTGCCTATCAACCCAATTTGCTGATGCTTTCCAGATAGTAGCAATGGTGGAGAACTGAAACATTAATTTGAGAATTAGTGTAGCAGTCATTCATTTATGACAGGGCAGAGAAATGTTTCTTGTCATTTGGAAAAATTAAGTATTTGTTTTCTGGTTTAGATATTATTTTCAGTGTTGCAAATCATGAATATTAGAGCAAAAGGGGAAATTATAGCATATTCAATCCAACTCTTTCATTTTAAAGGTGAAGAAATTGCGGCCTGACTAATAGTTTTAGCAGACCTAGAAACCACATCCTAACTCATAATGCAGTGTCCTTACCACTATAGAATGACATTTCATTATTCACTTCAAATAAGGAAAAATGGAAAACAATATATGAAAAACTTAGAATTGTTAATTGTTAAACTAAGTGCAAGTAATGATATGGATAATAATGGTTTAAAGGGGAAAAGAGGTTATTATGGACTATGCTAGTAAATAAAGAGATTGTGGAAGAGGTGGGAATTATTGGCCACATAATGATGGACAACATTTAGAAGTAGAAGACAGAAGACAATAGCTCATCCAATCAACACAGATTTAATAAACATCTACTTTGTGAAAATATTTTAAAGAATAAATTATAAAAGTGCTAGTCATGTTACAAGGAAAGTAAGAAAGATTGAAAGCAAAATTAATTCCAAGATTTTTACATTGGGAATAGAAATATAACTAAGTTGGGCAGCTACAGTTTTACTTCAGATGTTGACATCTGGGTGTGAGGTGGGAAAAAAAACCTATCCTCTGCAAGGTGTACATTTCCTTCCCATAATAGTTTAAAGACATCTATATTTGTGCCTCATTTTTCATAATCTTCACCTCCATTAGATTGGAAAATAAAGAAAACATACTAGGAGTAAGAGTAGGGTACTTAAGTAGTAGAAAGTGGGGTCATTATAGCTCTTCATCGAAATATAAAATCCATTTTTTGTCTTCAGAGTTTATGAGGGACAATGTGGTACAGTAGAAAAAGTGTTGGATATAGCACTGAAGCATGTGGGTTCCAGTCTTAGGCCTTCCTTTTACCATCTGTGTAAGTCATTTCATTTGTCTAGGACTCAGTTTTCTTAAATGAAAAATGAGAGAATTAAATTATATAATCCAGAAAGTTATTTCCTTTCCTAAATCTCTTTCCAAATATCTATATCCATACCCATATGTATATGGAATCTGAATCTATATCTAATCCATATTAATAATATACAAATCCCTGATATAGCCATATCATATCTCTATTGCAATCTCGTATTTATCTCTATAGATTTAGAGAAAGATATATTGACAGCTGAGTTGTACAGTGAGTAGCATGTTAGACATTGGATCAAAAAACCTAAGCTCAAATCCTTCCTTAGATACTACTGAGCTAATTCACTGTTGCCAAATCACATAAAATACCTTTATCTCAGTTTTCTTAACTGTAAAATGGGGTTAATGATAGCTCCTACCTCCCAAAGTTGTTATGAAAAATAAAAGGAGATAAAATTTGTGGAATCTTTTCCAAACCTTAAAACACTACATAAATTCTCTCTCTCTCTCTCTCTCTCTCTCTCTCTCTCTCTCTCTCTCTCTCTCTGTCTTTCTGTTTTAGTTGATGTTATTATATGTTGTCTCCCCCAAAAAAGTCTGAAATCCTTGAGAACAAATATGTTTTGTTGTTTTATATACATATCAGAGTGTGTGATGCCTAGAAAATGTTTAAAATACTTTTTTATTCCTTCATTCATCCCTCCATTCATCTAGTTCACTGTATCTATCAAGATTTGCTGAATAGTTGCAACTCAACTGCTGTCATTGTTCCTGCTGATCCTCTAACTTGTAATGCTATTTTTTCCTTTTCTTATTCACATTTGCTCAGTTCATTTTCACTAACTGTGAAAATTTTCTTATTCATTCAAGCTCTATATTTATTTTTCCTAATCTGGATTCTAATAGTTTAGACCACACAGGCAAACAAAATATTGACACATTATTCTCTTCAGTGTTTCATATGTATCGCTTTTATTTTTTTCTTCAGAAAGATTGTGGATTCTTTGCAGGCAGAGATTATATTTTATTCTTTTTCTCCAGCCCTAAGAGTGTATATCAGAGCTATACACTCATTAAATATTTGATGATTGACTAAGATTGATGATTTACAACTGAGACTAGGCATAATTCAGAATTCCTTTGAATTCAGTTATAGTCATGCTTTTCTGAGAAACTTTCATTTTCAGAAAATATACCTTGATAAAGAATACTTGAAGAGAAATAAATACATTTGTTTAATCCTCCCTTGTCCAGTACTAGACTTGCAATCTCTAAAGACGAAGACTTTAAACAACATTTCATATTTAATTAAGAGGAATGTGTGAGAAAAAAAGTGAGGTCAAAAATCTTGTAAACATCAGGTGCAAGCACTGACTTACTTCAGTATTTTAAAAATAGATTGTTTGTGTTTATAGAGCACCACTTCTTAAAGGTGTTTTAAATGCCTTAGAAACAGTATGCAGGAGATTAAGAGAATTTATTGCATTGAGTTTTTGAGAAGGAAAGTACCATATAAATGTCAATCTATCATTGTTGTTACCAAGTTATATATAAGGCAACTAAGGAACCAAAAATCTAAATGGCATGCCTCAACTCACTTAAGATGTGAGATAATTAGCCTCCTAAAAGGCACATAAATCATGCCTATATTCCATAACTATGATATTATAACACTGCTCAGTATAGCTTAGGTATTAGTAAAATGTAAAGCACTGTTGGCCACAGAATCACAGAATCTGTGGAACTGAGAAGTGTACAAAGGAAATATGGCAGAAAAGGAAAATGAAAATGTTTGAAGATGTGGGAAAATTGGGAGACTAAAACACTTTTGGTAGAATTGAAAAACGAGCCACCCATTCTGGAGAGCAATTTGGAATAATGCCAAAGAGCTATAAAATTTGACCCAGCAATGCCACTACTGAGTTTGTATAACAAACAGATAAAATAAATAAGGAAAAGGAAAATTTCCTATTGGCATGAAAATATTTTTAGCAGCTTTTTGTAGTGGCAGAGAATTGGAAATTGAGGGGGCGATAGCGGAACAAGTTGTGGTATGCAATTGCAATGGAATACAATCGTACACTAAGAAATGATGAGTATGGTGATTTCAGTAAAACCTGAAAAAAACATGATCAGAACCAGAACAGTGCACACAGTAACAGCAATATTGTATGATAATTGCTATTCTTGGTAATACAATGATCCAAGACAACTCTGAAGGATTTAGTTTGAAAAATGTTATCAAATTCCAGAGAAAGAACTGATAGAATCTGAATGTAGTTTGAAGCATACATTTTTTTAACTATTTTTCTTGTGGTTTTTTTGGCCTCTGTTTTCTTTTATAGCATGACTAATATAGGAATATGTCTTCCATGACTATACATGTATTACCTATATCAAGTTGCTTGCCATCATAGGGAGGAGGGAGGAAAAGAAGGAAGGAAGAGAATTTGGAACTCATTTTTTTAATTGTTGGGTTTTTTGTTTACATATAATTAGAAAAAGTAATATAATGTACACGTGTATGTTTGTACATATCTGTGTATAAACATATATTTAAAAGAAAACTTTGAGGCACAATATAAATATTATGTAATAATAAATAATTTTTAAAACATTAAAAATGAACCATTATCTGTCTAGCACCAATCTAAATACTTTGCCTTTTCATCTATTTCATTTGAGGCCAAATTCGTGATTATATTCTTATTGGCCCATTCAATTCTTTCTAGATTTTGTTATCTTAATATTCACTTCCATTCCTTTCTAATGTTCTCTTTACCTAGAAAACTTTCCCCCTTCCTCTCCATCTATTCAAATGCTACTTACCCCTCAAGGCTCAGACCTAGTCTAAATTTCTCCTTCAAGTCTAACTCAAAAATATTAACATATATATTACTAAATCTTATATTAACTTTTAACATTTTTGCCTTCTTGTTTTGAATTGTTATTTAAATTCACATATTCCTATGTTTTCTTTCCTCAAATAGAGTAGAAGATCCTAGAGGGTAAGGATGATAACTTATGGTGGCTACAGAGTGGGTGCCAAAGAAATGGAAGTGAATGAGTGATCAACTAAATGAATAGTTGGAGGTATGAAAGTATGACTGGTATTATTAGGACTATATAATTTTCCCATTGGATAAAAAAATTACTGCTAGGCTTCGTAAGTACTATCACAAGGTAAATTACTTGATGAAAGACAGTAGAAATTTATCACCTTTCTGCTCATCTACTACAATAACCTTCTAAATCAATTTCTTTCTGTCTTTCTTCTCCAAATTCATTCTACACACACCTGCCATAATACAGTAGATATGTTGCTGGATTTTTTTAAAACTTGTTCTTTTTTTTCTTTTAACCAACTTGTTCTTTTTATCAATTACATTTAGAAACAAGTTTTAATAAAATTTTTGACTTTTTGCAACCTAAATTCTTTTTTTCTCTCTTCCCCTCCCTTGTTGCCAGGAAGAAAATAATCTGATACATGTTATTCTAGTGCTGTCATGCAATACAAATTTCCCTGTTTTTCATGTTGTGAAAAACAACATATATTGTACATGTAAGAAAAAAACTCATGAATCAAATGTCAAGAAATGACATGGTCTGATCTGCATTCATATTCTGACAGTCCCTTCTATGGCTGTGGATAACACTTTTCATCGAGTTCCTTGGAGCTATTCTTGAGTCCTTACATGGCTGTTAAAACTTTAGTACTTTACAGTTTATCATTGTAAATTTCTGTTATTTCAGTGATTCCCAAAGTGGGCACTACTGCCCCCTGGTGGGTGCTGCAGCGATCCAGGGGTCACATTGATGGCCACAGGTGCATTTATTTTTCCTATTAATTGCTATTAAAATTAAAAAAATTAATTTCCAGGGGGCTAAGTAATATTTTTTTTTTCTGGAAAGGGGGTGTTAGGCCAAAAAAGTTTGGGAACCAGTGTTTGTATACAATGTTCTCAATGTTCTTCTCACTTCACTCTGCATTGGTTCATACAAGTCTTTCTAAGTTTTGTTTGTTTGTTTTTATGGTACAATAGTATTCCATTACAACAATATACTACATCTTGGTCAGCCTTTCCTCATTCTTGGACATCCCTTCAGTTTCTAATTTTTTGCTGCCACAAAGAGAGCTACTATGAATATTTTTGTACATGTAAGTCCTCTTCTCTTCTCTACTATCTCTGTAATATAGAGCTATTAGCGTGGTGACTCAAATGGTAAGCATGGTTTTATAGTTTTGGGGGCATAGTTCCAAAATGCTCTCCAGAATGGTTATTTCAAATCACATTTCTGCCAAGTGTATTCATATTCCAATTTTCTCACATCCTTGCTAATATTTAACATTTATCTATTTTGTCAAGGTAGCCAATATAATAGGCATGAGATGACATCTCAGAGTTGTTTTAATTTGCATTTCTATAATCAAAAGTGATTTGAAATATTTTTTTCATATGACTTTAGAAGTTTTTGATTTCTCTATCTGAGGATTGCCTGTTCACTTCCTTTGAACATTATCAATAGATTGCCTCAGTTCTGTGTGTGTGTGTGTGTATATATATATATATATATATATATATATATATATATATATATATCTGAGAAATTAGGCCTTTGTTAGATACTTCCTATGAAATTGTTTTCCAAGTTATTTGTTTCTCTTCTAATTTTGGTTTCATTGTTTTTATTGGTACCAATTAAAAAAAAACATGCCAAACATGAACTCCCTGCCTGTTGTGGAAATTTATTAGCCTAAACACATACACACACAAAATAAATAAAACAAAGTTTCCAAGTCAAAAAGAAATACTTTAATTGAGAGAGGGATCCAGACTCCCCCCAGAAAACCTTGAGCCTTGAGAGCTATCTCCTTTATGTATCACAATTTGAGTCAAAGATACAGTCAATAGGTGCTAAAGATACAGAAATACAATGGGATTTAATCAAGTAGTTTGTCCTGGCCTATTGGAATGGGTCCTCTGACGCAAGACTCTTGCCCAAGTGTGATGAATATAGGGGTATATATTCATTATCATGTGTGTTAGTTAAAATCACCTGGGGTTCTATTTGGAAGGATTGAACCTCAATATAGTGTTTGACAAACTTCTGTGGACCTGTGGGGTTCCTTAAAACTACATTTCCCATGGTCCAACGGGTTTCATGGGTTTCCTGTTTTGGATGACGTATTAAAGGTGAGGGACTGTTTTAAGTAGGGGGAAGTGACTTGGAACTTCCTCTTTAGTTACTTGAGCTTGAGGAGAGAGGAAGGTAAATGGCGGAGGTGAGGTTGGAAGAGTTTTTTCTTACAGGCCTGTGGTCAGTTTATCTCTATCAGCATGGCTTTTATTAAAATACTATTCTTCCTTTTGATCTCGGCCCTCATCATTTTTAATAATAACAGTTTGGCAACCACGAAGGTCTAAATTCGAACTCTCAATCTTCCAGATAGTCTAACGATAGCCATGCATTCTTTTTGGCCTGGCTCAGCTCTTTTGAGCATTTTTTTAAAAGGAAAGTGGCTTTCCTTGCCATGCTTTTGCTAAAAGCAACAGCACGTTTTTTGCCTCAGGTAGGACTCAGACAGCCAGTCCAACCCAAACCACCTTGGGAGGTCAGGCCAGCCTATTCTGGCTTTTGGCTTTAAAACTAAAAAGCGGGAGCCCAGCCAGTGTGTCTCTGCCACTGATCTCCTGACTCCTGACCTGATCTCCATTCCTACCGCTTCCTGACTACAAGCCTGCAAGCATCCCAGACCACTTCTCCGATCCTGCCGCTGGTGCTGCTAGACCTGCTAGTCCCAGAACCCCAAGCCCCAACAGCAATGACCCCGACTGCTGCTTTTGCTGAGATCTTCGGAGACTTCGCCACTGCTCCTTAGGATTTGGTATTGTCCCCACAACCCCCCACCCCCTTGCTAATGGCCTGCATTCTAGCCCTTCACGTGTTTCTCTAAAGACCTAATTTAGGCACCCCCCCCACAAGCTCTCCACATGGGTATTTTCTACAAAACTGACCTAAGCTTTTTCTCTAGCCCTGAGCCCATGACCCAACACCACGTGGACCTAGCGTTTATCCTTAATTGGGCCGCATGGCCTATTCAACCCCATACCTGCTCAGAACTTTGAACTGAGAGCAAAGACTGATTAT
>NC_058132.1:314213575-314250954 GCF_016433145.1 Gracilinanus agilis | reverse complement strand
ATATATATATACTTTTAGATGGCATTTCCCAAATTTCACTTTTACAATTCCCCCTGAGGTCCGGCAAAAAAAAAAAAAAGAAGAAAAAGGTTAGCCCTTTTTCTTCGCTGGACCTATAAAAATAGACAACTTCTAAAAATTTAGGAATTTGGGGGATAAAAGAAATGGATAACCAAATGGATAAAACTAGCCACATTGACAAAAAACCAATTTGGGGGCAATCCCCTATTGGTATAACAGTGTACAATTAGAATAATATATACAACTCAATTTCCAACTCCCCATAGTTCAATCAACTGCACCCCAAAGTTCAAATTTGGTCTTCATAGTACAGTGAAGGCTTTTCAGACATCTTCATGGTGTCTTCACCAAAAAGGTTCATCGTCTGGATTCTGGGGAGATGGCAAGATCCTTATCCTAAAATTATTCTCAAAATAATTTAAACTTTACATTATAGATTACAAAACATACATTTTCTTCTAAGATGTATATAATTCCCCCTGAAATTACTCCTAAAAGAGTTAAATATACATATATTTTTACATCATTTAATTTTTAAAAACTTAACAGCCATCCCATCCCCCTGAGGGAAATTCTAAACGCACATTTTTTTTTAAAAGGAGTACCTCAGATCAGCTAAGGATGGCAAAATAAAAAGAAGAAAATTCAAGAAAAAAGAAGAAAAAATTAACTTGTGAATGAAATGTAAAATGTTCAAAAAATGTAGGGAAAATAAACTTAGACCTTTGAATGAAGGTCTAATTAAAGTGAATTCAGCAGTGTGCAATTACCCATTCAGGGCCAGGACTAAAGGAAATGTCTCTCTCTGATCTGATTTACCATCAGCTTTTCACGGAAGTGAGCCAAATAAATAACCAATCTTAGGTGCTTTCTAGGAATCTAAGTTGAGGGGACCCACATCCTCTAAAGTTTTAGAAAAGACTGGGACTCCAGGACTCAAACCCCAATTTCCAAGACCTAAAGTATTGGCATAAAAACTCCTGCAATTCATGCAGATTTTTAGTCAGTCAAGTCTCTGCCCATGTGCTTTCTTTAGCACTAATTAAAGGTTTTTTATTCCCTTCTCGAATCAGAGAGGCATTTAATCATAGTCCCATATTCTCAGGTATTTTCATTAAACTTATCTCGCTGTAGAATCAGAAAAAGGATAAATAATGATTATATATGTACTTCCAGTACAAGATGATAAAAAGGAAAAATCAATTGCTCTCATTAAAAAAATGTTTTAAGAATCAAAATATATATATCTTAGAACTAGAAGGGTTATGTTACCCAAAAATGAAATTTTCATTCTGTGAGTGTAAATGGATCTTACAAATAGCAGATTCACAATGCACATTCAAATAGAGTACTGTTATTTCCAATAGCACATTTTAAAACAATAAACAATGATGTTTCAAAATCATATACTTGTTACAACTTTTAAATCTTGGCTAAGAGTTTCTCAACAAACTGTTACTGCTTCCATAGCAAAATCTGATATTTAAAAAAAGAAACCTTCTGGTATAATCATCCTCAGATAAGAATATACAGGAGCTCCTTGGCTTCCTATTTTAAAAAATCCTGGGTAGGAAATGCTTCTACCCATTTAAGGCAATAATTTCTCTTATAATAAAATATATAAAAGCTTTATCCTTTAAGAAAACAATTCTTAAGTATTTAAAGTAAAAGTTAAAAAGACCTCTTGTAAAATTACAAGGTAATTCTCAAAGCATGGAAAGTTTCAAGGTTCTTTACAATTACCAAGACAGAATAAATTTTAAAAGACATGTGCTCTATAAATCCAGTAGTATCAGATCAACAAGCTGGTCAAAACCTCTTACCAGTTCTAATAGATTTTTCTCATTATTTGGGAGTTACAATAAAATCATAAACAGAATTAATCTAGCAGCCACAAACTACATTAACTTAAAATGATTCAGTGCAACAGGAAAATCAACGAGATAAGCAAGATTAATTTACAAAACTAATTAGCAAAATACAGTAAGATACACAGTCTCTTTAAAAACAGAAATAAAACTCATTCAGTTCTGAGGTTTAAAAGTTCACCCCTGGTCCAATTTAAGGTTCTTCTAATTGAGTTCTGCTGAGTTTAAGGGGTTTTTTAAATTTCAAAGTTCTGAGCAGGTATGGGGGTGAATATTTCTTCCCCTAAGTTCAGTATTTTAATAATCGCAAAAGTTTGAATAGACCATGCGCCCCAGAGGTTCAGATGCTAGATCCACGTGGGCTAGAGGTTAGAGAAAAGCTTAGGTCAGTTTTGTAGAAAATGCCACGTGTAGAGCTTGTGGGGGTTTGCCTAAATTAGGTCTTTAGAGAAACAGGTGGAGGGCTAGAATGCAGGCCATTACCAAGGGGGGGGGCAATACCAAATCTTTAGCAGCAGAAGTCTCCAAAGATGTCGGCAAGTCAGGACTGGGTGGCAGTGAAAGCAGCAGCGGAGGAAAGGGGCCATCGCTGTTGGGGTTCCGGGTTCTGGACTCCAGCAGCACCAACGGCAGGATCTTTGGGAATTCTTTGATGGCTTGTTCAATTTCTTTTTCTGATAGGAGATTATTTAGGTATTCTATTTCTTCTGCTGTTAATCTAGGCAATTTGTATTTTTGTAAATATTCATCCATATCTCCTAGATTGTTATATGTATTGCCATATAATTGGGCAAAATAGTTTTTAATGATTGCCTTAATTTCCCCTTCTTTAGAGGTGAGGTCTCCCTTTTCATCTTTGATACTGTCAATTTGGTTTTTTCTTTCCTTTTTTTATTAGATTGACCAGTACTTTGTCTATTTTATCTGTTTTTTCAAAATACCAGCTTCTGGTCTTACTTATTAAATCAATAGTTCTTTTACTTTCGATTTTATTAATTTCTCCCTTGATTTTTAGTATTTCTAATTTAGTTTTCATCTGGGGATTTTTAATTTGCTCACTTTCTAATTTTTTAAGTTGCATGCCCAATTCATTAATCTCTGCCCTCCCTAATTTGTTAATATATGCACTCAAGGATATAAATTCCCCCCTGAGTACTGCCTTGGCTGTATCCCACAGAGGTTGGTAGGATGTCTCATCATTGTCATCCTCTTCAATGAAATTGTTGATTGTTTCTATGATTTCTTCTTTGACTAACTGGTTTTGGAGAATCATATTATTTAATTTCCAATTAGTTTTTGATTTTCCTGTCCAGGTGCCCTTACTAATTATTATTTTTATTGCATTATGGTCTGAGAAGGTTACATTTATTATTTCTGCTCTTTTGCATTTGTTTGCAATGATTCTATGCCCTGTTACATGGTCAATCTTTGTGAATGTACCATATGCAGCTGAAAAGAAGGTGTATTCCTTTTTGTTCCTATTTATTTTTCTCCACATATCTATTAAATCTAATTTTTCTAGGACTTCATTCATCTCTCTTACCTCTTTCTTATTTATATTTAGGTTTGATTTATCTAGATCTGAAAGAGGAATATTTAGATCTCCCACTAGTATGGTTTTACTATCTATTTCCTTCTTGAGATCTGCCAGTTTCTCCTTTATGAATCTAGTTGCTATGCTATTTGGTGCATACATATTGAGCAATGTTATTGCCTCATTGTCTATACTACCTTTAATCAGGATGTAATGACCTTCCCTGTCTTTTTTAATCATATCTATTTTTACTTTGGCTTTGTTACAAATCATAATTGCCACTCCTGCCTTCTTTTTCTCATTTGATGCCCAAAGGATTTTGCTCAAGCCCTTGACCTTAAACTTGTGTATGTCCACCTACCTCATATGTGTTTCTTGTAGACAACATATGGTAGGATCTTGGTTTCTACTGCACTCTGTTTTTGCTTCCTTTTCATGGGCGAGTTCATCCCATTCACATTGAGAGTTATAATTATCAGTTGTGTATTCGTCAACATTTTGGTATCCTCTACTAGTTCTACCTCTTCTTCTTACACTATTTCCTTTTAAACCAGTGGTTTGCTTTATGCCAGTAACCTCTGTCCCCTCCCTTGATTTACTATGATTTCTGCACCCTCCCTTATTATTCCCCTCTATTTATTTTTAAGGCCTAATGAATTCCCTCCCCCTTTTTCTCCCCTCCCTTTTAAGACCTTCCCACTCCTCTTCTCCCACTGGTTTTTCCCTTCTGACTTTCTCAGTAGGGTTGGATAGAGTTTTTTATCACAATGGATAAAGCTACTCTTCCCTCTCCAGGTTAATTACACTGAGAGTAAGGTTTAACTATTACCTCTTAATGCTCTCTTCCTCTCCTTCTTATAATAGTATTCATCCCTTCCCCTTCCCATGCCATCTTTGTGTGTAATAGAATATCCTATTTTTCTTATTCATTCAAATTTTTCTTGGTGTTCTCTACCTCCCTCTTTCCCATCCCCATATCATCTTAGACCATTTAGTATTTCAACCTCTCCCTATGAATAATTATTCTAATTACTATAATAGTGAATAGAGTTCCTTAAAGAGAATTATACATAACATTTCTCCACATAGGAATACCAATAATTAGATCATATTGAAGCCCTTAAAGAGGCAAATTTTAAAAATACAAGTTTTCTTACTTTCCCCTCTGTTTCTTATTTACCTTTTCATGTTTCTCTTGATTTTTGTGATTGGATATTGAACTTTCCATTTAGTCCTGATCTTTTCTGTGCAAATACTTGGAAATCTTCTATCTTGTTGAATGCCCAAACTTTCCTCTGGAAGTATATAGTTAGTTTTGATGGGTAGGTGATCCTTGGTTTTAGACCCAGTTCTCTTGCCTTTCTGAATATTATATTCCAAGCCTTGTGGCCTTTAAGCATGGAGGCTGCCAGATCCTGTGTGATCCTGATTGGTGCTCCTTGATAGCTTTATTGTCTCTTTCTGGCTTCTTGTAAGATTTTTTTTTACTTGGAAGTTCTTGAATTTGGCTATTATATTCCTGGGGTTTGTCTTTTCAGGGTCTAGTGTAGAGGGTGATCTATGGATCCTTTCAATGTCTATATTGCCCTCTTATTGTAGAACTTCAGGCCAATTTTGCTGAATAATTTCTTTTAGTATGGAGTCTAAATTTCTATTAATTTCTGCTTTTTCAGGAAGACCAATGATTCTCAGATTGTCTTTTCTAGACCTGTTTTCTTGGTCTGTCACTTTCTCATTGACATATTTCAGGTTTCCTTCTATTTTATCAGTCTTTAGACTTTGTTTTATTTGTTCTTGTTGTCTTGAGAGATCATTAGCTTCTAATTGCTCAATTCTAGCCTTTAGGGACTGGTTTCCAGCTATAATCTTTTGGTTTTCCTTTTCAATCTGGTCATTTCTGGACTTCAATTTACTTGCCTCACTTTCCAATTGTGAAATTCTGCCTTTTAAACTGTTATTTTCTTGACAGATTTTGGTTTCCAATTTGCTTACCATTTCCTTTGATTTGGGGGCATCTTTCTCCAATTGGGAGTTTCTGTCTTCTAACCTGTTTATTTCCTTTTGAGCTATTTCCCACTTCTCTCGCCAAATCTCCTTCATCTTTCTCATCATCTCATATTTGAACTCTTCAATAGCTTGTGGCCAGTTTTCATTATTTTGGGAAGGTTTGGATATGATTACTTGTTTGTTCTCTTCTGCTGTTTGCTCTGTCATCTGGATTTTATCTCTGTAAAAGTTGTCCATTGTTACAGATTTCTTCTTGATGATCTTTCTCTTTTGGGGATTTTGTCTCTGGCTTGCCATTGTTAGCCCTGCGCCCTCTCAGGTTTATCCTCACACTCAGGGTCTGTCTCCACTCTTTAGGCTCCTGAGGTCTCAGTTGTTCTCAGGGTCAAGCCTCCTAGTGGTCCACTTACTTGTTCCTCTGACCAAGGCTCCTTTAACAGTCTCAGGGCGTTGCTTCCACAGTTGTGAACCCCTTTTGCACTGGGTCCCCACTCAAGGTCCTCACCTGCTCTCAAGATCCAAGTCTTCGCCTGCTCTCAGGATTCGTGTCCAGTCTTGTGTCCATTCCTGCACTCATGCCAGCACTTAGGGTCTGGGTTCAAAGTCCAAGAGCGTTCTTTAGCCTCTTGGGATCTTAAGTCTTGCTGCTCTCAGGAGTAGGCCCTGGTGACCCAAGGTAGCTGCCAAGGACTTAATCCGTGCCCCAAACTTGCTCTAACTCTTGTGCGTTGGCTTTGGCACTGTAGGTGGTGTGGGGTGGGGGAGGAGGTTGCTCAGCTCACATTTTAGTGAGAGCTGTTTCACACCTTTATAGCATGGAATTGCCCTGATTCCACGTTCCTCCAATGCTGCGTCCTAGTGTAGGGTCCCTTTGTTCCTCTGGATTGGTTTTTATGTTTTCTTGAGGAGTCCTGTATGATTCAGTTAGGAGAGGTTAAGCAGCTGCTTTTTACTCTTCAGCCATCTTAACTAGGAAGTTAGCCTGGGCTCAGTACTATATTGTTTTGATGACCACTGCTTTATAGTACAGTTTAAGGTCTGGTACTGCTAGATCCCCATCCTTCACTTTTTTTCATTAGTTTCCTTGATATTCTTGATCTTTTGTTCTTCCAAAAGGATCTTGTTATAATTTTTTTCTAATTCTATAAAAAAAGTTTTTTGGTAGTTTTATAGATATGGCACTGAATAAGTAGAATAATGTGGATTGTCAGTTTTATTATGTTTGCTCATCCTACCCATGAACAATTAATATTTTTCCAATTATTTATATCTAGTTTTAATGAAAAGTTTTTTGTAGTTGTGTACACATAGTTCTTGTATTTGTCTTGGCAGATAGATCCCTAAGTATTTTATATTGTTTAGGGTGATTTTAATGGAATTTCTCTATCTAACTCCTGCTGCTAAATTTTGTTGGATATATACAGAAATGCTAATGATTTTTTCTGGGTTTATTACGTGTCCTACAAAATTCCTATGGTTATTAATTATTTCTACTAACTTTTTAGTTGATTTTCTAGAATTTTGTTCATATCATCTGCAAAGAATGATAGTTTATTTTCCTCATTCCCTACTTTAATTCTTTCCATTTCTTTTCCTTTTCTAATTGTTACAGGTAACATTTCTAGTACAATATTAAATAATAATGGTGAAAATGGGCATCCTTGCTTCACTTCTGATCTTATTGGGAAGGCTCCTGACTTGTCCCCATTGCAGATGATACTTGTTGATAGTTTTAATAGTGTTTTCAATAGGAATGGATGTTGTATTTTGTCAAAGGCTTTTTATGACTCTATTGAGATTATCATGTGATTTCTGTTGTTTGATTATTGCTATGGTTAATTATGTGGATGGTTATAGATTTCTTTTTCTTATTTTCATCTTTTTGGTTTAGATAGCAGAACTAAAGTCATAAAAGGAGGTACAATACCTTCTTCATGTATTTTTCCATATAGTTTACATAGTTTGGGAGTTAATTGATCCTTAAATGTTTGTTAGAATTTGCTTGTGTACCCATCTGGTCTTGGGGATTACTTCTTAGGGAGTTCATTGATGATTTGTTGAATTTTCTGAAATGGGATTATTTAAATACTCTGTTAATAGATAAATTAGTAAATATATATAATTGATTAATCTTTCTTATTTATTATATAACAATATAATACTTAATATATCAATCATTTATTTTATTATTTATATTTTTATTTTATGTGTCATGTGTAATATATAAATAAATGAATAGATGAATAGATAAATAAAATAGATAAATAATAGATAGATACTTAAATACTCTATACTGTTTAAATGTGTAATTTACATTTCTTTAAGTACTTATCTATTTTTCTTAGACATTCAAATTCATTGGCATACATTTGTGCAAAGTATTTCCTAATAATTGCTTTAATTTTTTAATTGGTTGTGAATTCTTTTTTTTTTCATTTTTGATGCTAGTAATTTTTTAATTTTAATTTTTAAAGTAAAATTAATCAATAATTTATCTATTTTCCCCAATAAAACCAGCGCTTTGTCTTATTAGTTCAATGTTTTTCTTACTTTTAATTTTATTAATCTCTCCTTTGATTTCCAAGATTTCCAATTTGGTATTCAATTGAGATTTTAAAATTTGTTCTTTTGCTAGTTTTTTTTAGTTGCATTCCCAATGTACTGATCTGCTCTTTCTCCATTTTATTGATGTAAATATTTAGGTATATACATTTCTCTCTAAGTCCTGATTTGTTTGAACCCCATAAGCTTTGTATGTCTTCTCATTGTCATTCACTTTAATGAAATTTTTAATTGTTTCTATAATTTGTACTTTGACCCACTCATTTCTTTAGGATAAGATTATTTAACTTCCAATTCATTTTTTGGTCTCTTTGTTGCCCTTGTCTTGTGTGTGTATGTGTGTGTGTGTGTGTGTGTTGCATTATTGTCTGAAAATTTAATATGCATTTAATATTTCTGTTTTTCTACATTTGGTTGTAATGGTTTTGTACTCTATTAAATGTTCCATTTTTCTGAAGGTGCTATATACTCTGAGTAAAAGACAAATTCATTTTTATTTTATTCCCATTCTGTTTTTTCAAGAGTTTTATCATATTAAACTTTTCTAAACTTTTATTTACCACCTTAACTTCTTTCTTCTTTATTTCTTGGGTTGGATTGAGTTCTGAGGATGAAGGTTAAGATCCCCTTCTAATATAGTTTTACTGTCTGTATCCTGCTATAACTCATGTAATTAGTAACTTGGAAACTTTGTCATTTGGTGCATATATTTATTTCTCCAATAAAATGGAAAAAGAGCAGATCAGTACATTGGGAACTGTTGTTTTTAAAAATGATGAGGGCCAGCATTAAAAGGGAGAATAGTATTTTAATAAAAGCCATGCTGATAGAGATAAATCGACCACTCGCCTGTAAGAAACCTATGCAAACCTCGCCTCAGCCATTTTACCTCTTGAATCTTTGCTCGCCCAGGTAACTAAAGTGAGCACCCCTCCTGACTCCAGGAGTCTTATCCCCTCACTTACATCATCATACTTCCTGTCTGTCATGAGGAATCATGGGAAATGTAGTTTTCCAAACTCCCCTAAAATGTCCAGAGGAAGTTTGTCATATAATCTACATACCTTAACACTCAAATGAGCCCCAAGTAGCTCCACAGAACCCCAAGTGATTTTAACTAACACAGAATGCAACTAAAAAAAAACTAGCGAAAGAATAATTGTTGTCTATGTAATTTCCTTCTTTCTCCCTTTTAATTAAATTTTTACTTTTGCTTAATCTGAGATCATGATTGTTACTATTTCATTTTTTTAACTTTAACAGAAAATAAATAAAATTTGCTTAATTCCCTTGCCTTTTATTCTTTTCCCCTGCTTTAAATGTGTCTTATGGACAGCATATTACAGGGTTTTGGGTTTTTAATTTGCTCTGCTATCCTTCTCCATCTTATGGATGAGTTTATCCCATTTATATTCACAGTTATGAAAACTACCTTTAGTTTCTCTGTTTACTTCCCCTCTATTTTTGTCATTCCTTTCTACTTTCAGTCTTTTACTGTTCATAAATATTTTAGTTTTGACAACCACCTCCCCTAATTCATTCTCCCCTCTCATCCATCCCTTTATTTTATTATCCTCTTACCTTCCTAGTTTTTTGTTGGATAAGATAGGTTTTGAAAGTCAATTGAGTGTGTATGTTATTTCCACTTTGAACTAGTTCAGGAGAAAGTAAAGTTCATGCTGTGTCTGCTAGCACATCTTCTCTTCTATGTTGACTCTTACATACTTCTTCATGTAAAATCATTCACTCTTTTCTATCTCACATTTTCTATTTCTCTTCTGGTCTCTTATTATTATTTTTATAACATCCAATACTATTCAACTTACTCCCTTCCTCCTGTCTATTCATACTCCTTCTCTCTCTCCTTATAGAGATAAATTGTTAAGTATCTGAAGTGCTGTAAGTATCTTTGTTTTTTTAAAGTACCATTAGTATCTCTACTATCAGAAATATGTTATATATTTTAATTATAATTTTCCCATGCAACAAAGTAATCAGTTTAACCATAGAGACTGGTTTAAGTTTTGATGTTTCTGTTTATCTTTTTTATGCTTTTCCTGAGTGTTGAAGTCTATCCTGGAATTTTCTCTTCAACTCTGGTATTTTTGTTAAGGATGTCTAGAAGTCCTCTATTTCCTTAAAAGTCATTCCTCCCTGGAAGATTCTCCTCAACTTTGCAGAGAAGGTGATTTTTGGTTGTAGTCTTAGAGCCTTTCCCTTTCTGAACATCATATTCCATGCTTTCTGGTCCTTGAATGTAGAAACTGATAGATCCTATGTAATTCCAACTGTGACTCCATGATATTCAAATTGTTTCCTTCTGAATGCATGTAATACTTTTTCTTTGTTTTGTAAATTTTGCTATAATAATACTGGAATGTTTTACTTTGGTGTTTTTTCGAATTTTGTTATAATAATACCAGAATGTTTTAATTCTGGTTCTCTTTCAGCTGGTCATTGTTGGATTCTTAAAATTTCTATTTTCTGCTTTTGTTCCAAGAGATCAGGACAGTTTTCCCTGATGATTCTTTTTTTTAATGAAATAAAATGAATCTATTATGTAGTGGTATTATTTACAGTAAGATCATTTACACAGGTAGCATGTGACAAGGAGTATTTGAATTAAGTTCTCCCTTATTATCTAATATATATATATATATATATATATATATATATATATATATATATATAGCACATTGCCTCAATAATGAAAAGAAAATCTTGTTGCTTTGAAAAAAATAAAATAAAATGAAGACCCTATTTTGATCCAATAATTCTTATAGAATTTGATCCTGTGTGGAACTGATAACTGAAAGATATTGTATTTATATCATTATTGTAAAGGCTCTTCTATGATATGTGAGAAGTATATAAGATCATTTATTGTTCATCATTTGACTTGAAGACCACCACTGATATTGGGTGTTGGGTCAGGGTACATTGTGTCCTACTGTGGCTAATTGGTTCAAAAATGAGATCTGAAGACTCTACCACAGGTCAGACATAAATAATTCATTATAACATTTGGAATGGTGATTTCCACATCTAGATTTGTGCATCATACATTTCCATTGTGTTTTTCTGATTCTACTTTGCTTGTGAAGCACAGTGTCTATTTTGATGTCAGCATACCAAGCTGGATGATCTTGTGCCAATGTTTCACATGTCTCATGATTGATATTAAAATTATTTTCCCCTTGTTACTTAATATTTTATTCCACTTTAATTAAGTGCTGTTTGTATTGAATCAATGTGTTATATGAACATGTTAAACATAAACTACATTGGCAAGGAGCTCCTAGGTGTTGAAATGAAAAGGTGCAGACCCAGTCAATATCTCCAACCTGAGAAGGAATAAATTGCCCTAGTCATGCAGGGACTTAAGGGGCCAAGCTATACCAGGAGTTTTAATTTTCTGAACTTTGCTACCCTGCTACAGAAAGCATTTTTTCCCTCCTTGTTTACACCTGGTTTATTCTTTGATTTAATTGATTAACTTAATGCAGAGTCCAGGTAAGCTTCACTCATACAGAAATGAGGAAACTGAGTCCAGGAAAAAGAAGGCTGTCTTTTTACCTCTAAAGGACACGTACTGGCACTCATGTTTAGAGTTTAGGTCCTTTGGCTCTCATTCAGTACTCTGCATAGTATACTATTAGGTTAGGCCACCCAGCAAAAATATTTCCTGGGCCAGGAATAGATGGATAGTCATATGTTGATGTTGATGGTGATGATACCGATGATGACATTAATATTGATGATGATGATGATGATGATGATAATGTGGTTGGTGGCGATGATATTGTTGATGATGTTGATATTGTTGATGACATTGATTATGACGATGTTGATGATGATGATGTTGTTGATGGTGATGATGTCAATGATGTTATTGATGACAATGATGTTAAAGATGATGATGTTGATGTTGATTATGACATTGTTGATGTTGATGGTGGTGTTGTTGTTGTTGTTGATGATGATGATGATGACGATGAAGATAACGATGATGATTAATGAATTTGGAGTTGGAGTTTTTCCTTCCATTCGAACTTTTATGACTCTTCCCAATGTAATAATTAAAATTTTCTTTAAGACTATCTCCAACCTCTTTTACTCTTCCATTATATTGGTTATATGTGGTTCCAACACCCTACACCCTACACCCCCATGCATTTCTTTATGTAATATATATTTACCCCATTTTATCTCTTTTCCCATTTCTCTTAGTATTATCCTCTTTTTTACCCCTATTTTAAATATATTTTTGACATATCCTATAGTTTGTCACTATACCCTCTAAGTATATTTCTTCTAACTACCGTAATGATAATGCATTTTTTTAAGAATTACCAATATCATCTTTTCTTATAGAAATACAAATCTTTTGAACTTATTAGGCCCCTTAAATTTTTTTTCCACTTTCTTAGTTGCCTTTTGGTGATTCTCTTGAGTTCTATGTTTGCACTTCAAATTTTCTCCTTAAGTCAGGTCTTTTCTTTAGGAATGCTTGGAAGTCTTCTATTTTATTAAATGATCATACTTTCCCCTGCAAGAATATAATCAATTTTGCTGGATAGTTGATTCTTGGTTGTAGACCCAGTTCCCTTGTTTTCTGAAATATCATATCCCATTACTTCCTGTGCATCAATATGGATGCAGCCAGGTCCTGTGTTATTCTAACTATGTTTCCATGATATCTGAATGGTTTCTTCTTAGCAGGTTGTAGCATTTTTTTCCTTGCTCTGGTAGTTCTAGGATTTGGCTATAACATTCCTTGGCAATGCCAATTGGGGATTAAATGCAGGAAGTGATTTGTGGATTCTTTCAAACTCCACTTTTTTCTCTCGTTCAATAATCTTGGGCCAGTTTTCCTGGATAATTTCCTATAGAATTATCCAGGCTTTTTCTTTTGTCATGATTTTCTTGCTGATTCCTTTCTATATGGTGTCCATGCTCTTTTTATTTATTATGGCTTTCAGGTATTCCAAGACTTCTTAAATTATTTCTGGGGGTCTATTTTCCAGGTTGTTTGTTTTCCAATGAAATATTTTAGATTTTCTTCTTTTTCTTTTCTTTTTCTTCCTTCCTTTCTTTCTCTCTCTCTTTCTTTCTTTCTTTTTTTGCTTGGTTTTAGTGTTTCATTATTTCTTCAGAAGACAGTCTCATCTGTTTTCCAATTTTCATTTTTAGGAGGTTATAGTCTTCCTTATTTTTTTTTCTGTTTACTTTTTTCATTTGTCCAATTCTATTCTGTAAAGAGTTGTTTTCTTTAGTGTGTTTTTGAGTCTTTTTTTCCATTTGATAATCTGATTTAGGGAGTTGTTTTCTACCGTATTTCATTTTTGCCTCCATTTCCATTTTGGGCAATTCTAGTTTTTAGGAAGGTGTTTTCTTTTATTGATTTTATTTCTAACTGTTTAATTTCTTCATCTTTTCTCTTCCTTGACTTTTTAACTTATTTTCAAGTTCTTCCAAGGGTTATTTTGGTACCTGACACCCTTTCATCCTTGCCTTTGATACTTCAAATTTTTTTTCCATTTTGGCCTTGCTTTCCTCTTTCAAGTTCACATTCCAATCTTCACTATCACTAAAGTAGCTCTCTAAGGTCATGTTTTTCTTTTGCTTTTTGCTCATCTTGCCAATTTTCCTTTTTTTTTCTTTTTTTCATTACCTTGTCTATATGTTGAAGTTCTGCTTTGTTCCTCTTGAAGAGGGAGTACTGTTCTGAGCCCACAGTATAGTCTGTTCTTCTGTTTGTGGTGGGCACAGTTGCCTTAGAGTACCACAGCATGCACCTGGTGGTTTATTTGCCTGGCTGGCTTGCTGTGGGATTCTTGTAGCTTTTTTTATATAGCTACACACCGCTCTTCCTGTTGTCAGTTCCCCTGGTTTCTCTGGAGGTGGACTGGTTCCCAAACCTACTTCATTGTCTCTCCCCAAGCTGTACAAATGAGCTTGATTTACCTGTTCCCCCTCAAGGATTTTCAATGCATGGGTTGTTTACATTAGCACTCTTCCAGTGATGGTGGATATACTAGATCTGCCTGCCTTTCCTCCTGTGCCACACTTTGGGGGTTAGTCGCATTGATACCCTTCCTGGCCATGTTCCTGTTTCTCTCCCTTCCTGGGCTATTATATTTGGGTTTGTCCCACCTACTGTATTGGGTAGCCTGTTCCTGCTTGCATTCTTACCTGGGCTGCACACCATGATATGGTCCTGTAAGTAACCTTCCAAACCATGTTGGGTGAGCTAGTCCCATCTGCACCCCTTGCTGTGCTCTGTTAGGTGAGCTTGTGCCACTGGTACCCTTCCTGCCTCGTCAGGTGAGCTGATCCCACTTGCACTCTTTTCTAGGCAATATGTGGTGGACTACTCCCTGCTCTGCCAAAGTCTGGTCTAATTTCCTTTTTTACACCTCTGAGCTGGTTTCCTACTGCTTTTCTTCATTTTGAGGAATTTTTTTCTGTGCGTATGTGTGTCTGTGTGTGTGTATGTGTCTATTTGTAGAAGGATTCAGACAAGCTTGGAGTATTCCTTACTATATCATCTTAATTCCTAAAAGCAAAAGTCTATGTTGCTGAAATTTGACTCGGTCAACCTGGATTCTGATCCTGGTTTTGTCATTTACCTCTTGTGTGACCTTGTGCCAGTCATTTAAAAACTCTGGTCCTCTGTTTCTTTATCTGAAAAAAAAAGACTTGATTGAACCAGACTGTCTCTTTTTTTCTGGGTCTTAAACTATAATTCTATTTTTCCAAATTGATAGTTTAAAATGTAGTGTGGGACTTTTTCATTTATCTCCATTAAATTTTATCTAATTAAATTCGCCTCTTTATGCCTACTGAGACCTTTCGGGTTCCTATCATTCTTGTTATTATGGATCCTTCCAAGATTCATGCCACCTATAATTGTGTAGTATGCCATCTGTAGTATGTAGTCTGCATCAAAGTCAGTGATAAAAATATTGAATTACTCATGGAGATCTCTGTGTCATTCCACTAGAGATTTCCTTCCAAATCATCACTGATTCTTTAATTAAAGTTATTTTGTTATGTCATTCAGTGTTTCACAAACATCCATAACCTCACTGTCTTATAGCCCATAACTTTCCATCTTTTTTCACACATTAGGTCTTTTATCAAATCATCTGCTAAAATAAAGTTAATACACTTTATCTGTAACGTTTCTTCAAACTACTTTAGTCATTCACTACTATATCCATACTTACAATTATTATTCTAAAAGGGAATGTCTTATAAGGCTTTATCTTAGGCCCTCTTCTTCCATATTTGTATTTTCTTGATGTTCTCATCTATTTCAGTTGGGCTGATAATCTTAGTAAAGAAGTCTTCCAAAACAAGATACTTTTATCTAATCTTATACTAAAATTCAAGTAGCTCATCATCAGATATCTGCTAGACATCTATACGTTGTGCTGATGATAGGTCAAGCTCAATGTGCCCTAAACTAGAAGAGTACATTTTCCTTAAACCTGTTCTTGTCACAAACTTTGCTTTTTTACTTTGAAGGTATTACTATTTTCTCAGTAAATATATATTCACAGTCATTCAAAAGTCTTTTCCTAACTTAACCTTCCAAGCCAGCTGCCCATTGCCTCACCCACATTGGCCCTGACCCTTTCCCCTGTCCAGTCTGTTCCAAGGCTTTTGGTCATTAATTCAGGCTGGCTTTCCATAGGTAGGTCCATTCACCTGCCTGCCTTTCCCCTGCCCAGGCTACCTCAAGTCTTTCTGCTATTCTTCTAAGCCAGTTACTCACCAACATGACCATGCTGAGGGCATCTGTCCTTACCCCTGCCCTCAGTGATTCCAAGTCCTTCTGCTACTCTGCTATAGGCAGCCCACAAGTGGCACTATGCTACTACTGCCCCTGATGTCCCTGTCCCACCTCCCCCCATCTCCTCCTGTCCTAGCAGACTCTCAACATTGCTGCCTGAATTATGGCCAAGTCTTCATCTAGCACCAGCTCCTGGCCCTGCAAAAGCAGTGACACCTCAGAGAAAGGAAATCCAGGAAGAAGCAGGGAAAGGGAACAGGCCTAAAACCTCCCCTACAGTTGTACATGTCCCCTAATTTCTCACCTACATATCCCTATCTCCTCAGCTGCCAATAAAGAGACTGATTTCTTTATTTTTAATGTTCATATACCCAATCCAATCAGCCATCAGCTCCTATTGATTTTGTCTCCCTTGCCTCTTTTCCTCCACTTTGAACTCACAAGACCATCATCATGTCCCATTCATTGTTTTTGCCTAGAACACCTTTATTCTAAACTCGGACTTTCCAAACAAGTCCTTGATAGTGATGTGAAAATAAACTTTCCAAGGCATAGTTATGACTATCATTCCCTTGCTAAAATCTGTCAGTGCCCAATTGCCTCTCAGAAAAATAAAAACACCTTAGCCACTGTGCTTTGGCTCCAACATGCTTTTCCTATCTTATTTCACATTATTCCTTTTCATTTCCTCTACATTTTAATACACCTGGACAATTTATTGTTCCTTAAACATAATACTCTGTTACTTATATCTCTGCTGTCTATATTCCTTCATGAATTCCAGTCTCATCTGTCTAATACTCAGGATTTATATAATGTACTTTTAATCAACATCTCTCTAACCCTAATTCCCAATATTTCTCAATCTATATTCCATTAAGATCAGTATCTTCACATATTTACATGCCAAGTTCATACAATTCACAATTGTTCTTATTTCTACTATTCAGTTACATAAAATACTCTCCTCAGTTTCTTAACCTACTCACCTCAGAGCTGTCTTTATCCCCTTTGTGGAACATTTTAGATTATTCTAGTTCACCCTGAACTTTCCCTTCTTTGAACACATAGAATGTTGATATAAAGACTTTATTATTTTCTAATCATTCCTTGTGCATGAGGTTTATCTTTATAACATTATTATAAGACTTTAGGAGCTATATCTGTATTGCCTCTATTTATTTCATAGTACCTAGCACAGGATTAATTGCTATTAACTCTGTAAGTACTTAATAAAGGTTTATTGAATCATTAAAACATAGATTTCTTTGTCCCTCCATGTCAATTGAAACATTCTAATGAACATATTTAAATCAGTGGTTCCCAAACTTTTTTGGCCTACTGTCCCCTTTCCAGAAAAAAAATATTACTTAGCCCCCTGGAAATTAATTTTCTAAAACTTTTAATAGCAATTGATAGGAAAGATAAATGCATCTGTGGCCATCACCGCCTTCCTGCATCGCTGCAGCACCCACCAGGGGGCGGTAGTACCCAATTTTGGAATCACTGATTTAAATTATCTTGTATATTGTTCTTTCCTTCCCAAATATACTAGGGGAGAAGAGGAAACTAAATCTTTCTTCTGAACATCTGATAGAAAAGATTTGCCTTTTTCAAGAGTATAAAATCTAAATTAAAGAAATATACATTATCCAAAGATTCTTTTCAGAGCACTAATGCATTATTTAAAGAAAAGTAATTGTAGTAGGACCTGAATGATGATCCATTGCACCAATTTAAGTCACTAAACTAGTGAATTTGTGTCAATAATCTATTGTTATTAACTTTACCATTTCTTTACTATATTAATTTGAAAGAGAAAACATGTTTGATGTCTTAACTAAATAGAGTTAAAGATGCATTTTCTGAAAGATAATGCTAAATGGAATCATGATGCTGAACTTTCTTCATACATAACTTGATCCATCAGCAATGGTTACTACTCAGGGCAAGTTTATAAAACATCAGTAGTTAAGACAAGGAGATCATTCTCTTCCCACATATCTGATCTAGTATTATTGATACTCATACTGAGTAAATAATTTTTTTAGTGTCTTTAAAGATAAGTTTTCTATTGTTCTTCCTTAATACTCTTAGCCAATGAAATTATTACAGATAAAAGGCAAAGGTATTAGATACAAAATTCTATTGAATGCCTCTTGCTTATTTTCTTTGAGTGGATGACAGTAAGTAGAGAACTCTGACCACAATTGTTCTTATTTCTACTATTGAAATTCTACTATTGAAACTGCACTTGTGACTTTTTTCCCAAAGATCTTCAAATTTTGTGTCTCAATTTTCCTCTCTGTCAATAGGTATAATAAGGCTACCAAAGATATAGTTCATAAAGATAACTCATAAAAGTGTTAGAAATGATAATGATTTCTTTTAGAGGTAAGATAGGTTCATGGTTGGAAGGGTGCTTTTTATCAACCCCTAAATTCTAGACTCTCCTTTTGATGTGGGTATCTTTGGAGAATTTTCTCAGGACTCATTTTTCTATGTTTTAACATCATCTTGTTTTTTTCTCACAGTGGCATTATAAGAATTTCTGAGGTAATATTTGAAAAGTTCTCACGTTAAAGAAACTGATAAATCAAAATTGAAGCCTGAGATGACAAGCCAATGCTTTGTGTTGTAAAGATAAATAGATCAAGTATCAACTGGTCTGAATTAAAATCCCAGCTCTGTCATTAATGATATGTGAATTTGAGCAAGTCATATTATCTCTTCTGGATATAGTTTTCATATATGCTAAATAAAAGACATTGAATAATTTCTTTTTAAGGTCTCCTCCAGCTTTAAAAATCTATGACTATATGTGTTTGAATGCTAAACTGGTCAATTTGATATTTCCAGGAGAAAGAAGAAGCAATACTTCCTATGAAACCAAGAAGGAACTGAATATAATATGAAAGTATATAATTCCCCAAAGTCTTACTTTGCATTTTTTATGAATGTGCTCATGTGAATACATGTATATTTGTGTTTTCTCAGGTGGAACAGAACTGTTTTCAAATGTCTTAGAATTGTATACAAGAGTCAGTGTGATTTGAAGAGAACAGCTGGAATGCTCTGATCTTCATGTTCCAAATTACTTCTATATAAGTGCATACAGAATTAAACCTTGCTGGGCAATTTGTCTGCTTTCAGCTCCTGTCATGCCTCTGCCCTGCCATGGTGGCTATCCTTGCAAGAGAGAACCCCAGGGTCCCTTTAAATAATAAATAGGTTCTTTGGAGAACATAGCTCTTATAAATGTAATATTAATTTGAGTATACAATGGTAATTATGCCTAAACCATAAATATGTCATCATGTGTAGACCTCCCCTGTTGATACCACTTGACCTCCTTAACTGCAGCAGCAGGGTTGGGGGAGCTAAGCAAGAGCTTTGGGAAGTGACATCAGATTAAATTAAGCATTTATGGATCAGCATAAAGAGACAAGAACACATCCATAAGGGATGAATTATGTATCAAGAAGTTCCTCTCAAGTTTTTTTGTCATGTGTAAATGAGTGACTTTAGTGGTTCATCATAGCTTCTAGCTTGTCCATGATTGTGATGAAATGATTATCAGAAACAACATTCTCCAGCTCATTCTTTTTTTTTTAGGAGACAAACAAGAGATGTTATTCTGCCTCTCAATATAACTAATCCATCATCATCATCAATGTCACTAATAATAATGTTATCAATAATAATAGATATCATTTACATGCTGATTTAAGGTTTGCAAAATATTTTTATCTCATTTGATCCTTTCAATCATGTGAGCTAAATGGCATTCTTATCCCCATTTTACAGATGAGAAAATTGAGGCTGAAAGAAGTTAAGAGATTTTCCCAGGGTCACAAAACTACAAATATCTGAAAGCAGAATCTGAATTCAGGTCTTTGTGATTCCAAGTCCAGCACTTGACTCAGTATACAGTCTATATCCATGCAGATGCTAATCTTTCTTACAATCTGCTCAGATCTCAGTCTTTAGACACAATGTGATCAAAAACAGCAACAACAACAAAATATGCATTACCTGCTGTCAACTCCATCATCCTCTGAGATAAGCAGTACAAGTATGATACCTTCTTTATAGGCAGAGTAACAGAGACTGTTTTTCTGGGACCTGAGAAATATAAGTCAGAGCTCACCAGCTCTAAACAATCCCCTTCTAGGATTATTTTAAAAACCTTTTGGAGCCTAAGGCAAGGTTTTAGGACTTTTACATGGTCTAGGTTCAAGTTGGGGGATCGTGATAGCAATTTAAAACATTCATATAAAGTGATCTCTGTGTTTATCTCCATTATCACACAGATTCATCAGGAATTACAGACTATGTTGGCATTCTACAACCTAGACTCTTAGGTGGGAATAAGGTAAAAATAATTTACTTACCCTGGTTGGGAAGAAAGTGTTTTTGAAAACCTTAAAGTGCTTTATAAATGGAATTTACTAAAATTATCTTTATCCTTTGAAGTTTCCATTATAATGGAGATGATCTACAATATTTTCAACTGAATTTAATACATATTGTTGCATTTATAACTTCTCCATTCCTGAGGGACATACTTATTTTTAACATGACCATTCCTAGATGATGGCCTAGGCAATAAAATGGGTTAAGTTGAATATAAGACATTTTTCTATGGCACATCAACTTCTATAAAGCAGATCCTGTAAAGGACACCAAATGAGAGATAAACCAGATGGTTAATTTCCATTTGCTCTGGTACATGGGCAGCGAGCATATGGGTATTGAGAACAATGCAACTTAATATTAGTTTTAGAAGCACCATATTGTAGGAGGTTGAAGTACACCAATGTTGATGCTCATATTTGTTTTCAAATGGCTGTCTAAAAATTATATACCACTTGTAATAATATATGTATTACCCATCTACTTCAAAATGATTCTTCTGAATCACCATATGTAGAAAATACGGTTAAAGTTTATCTTCCAGTTGAGGACTGATTTTGCATACTTTCTTGCCTAGGCCTTCTTGTGACAAAATTCATGAATTTTCGATGTATCTGACAGGGAATTAAGAGTTTGCATGTTTGTTTTTTTACATTTTAAACTTGGAGCTGGAAGAAACATTACAGATTATTTATACCAACTTCCTGATTGAAGATGGAGAAATGGAAGCCCAGGATTGAAATGGCACCCAATAGCTAGTGAACATACAAAGATAAGATCTGAATTCAATTTGACTGACTCAAAAATCTACATCATTTAGATAAAGATTTCTGGTACAAATGAAGATTGAAATCAAAACATTGATTTTTATTCATTAAGCAAAAATATTTATCAAGAAGATAATTTCTGTCACTGTGCTCAGGAGTAAAAGTAGAAAGGGGAAACAGACAAAAAATAATAGAAAAGATCTGAAAATCTTCCTAAAACAATTCTATTCTCTTTACACAATAGTGGAGCCCTTGAATTTGGGATTCTAACATCATAATCCCTAATGTTCTGCATGAGGAAGTAGAAATGGCATTAAAGAAAGTAAATATGGGAAAACTACACAAATACATGCAAAGATCTATGTTGGTGGTCACACTGTTCAAAGAACATGATGGTATCAATTATATAAGTCTCTAAAAGAGAAAATTTTTGAATCACTTTTGTATGTTTAATTGTCTCAGCCAAATTGTACCCTTAGAAGGGAACCCTCCCCATTCCCTATTTAATCTTCTATCTCATCAGAATGCCTAGTATATTGTTCAGTATAGGCAAATGTTCTATCAATCATCAATTAATAAATAAACAGTTATTAATATTAGAAGTATCAGGAACATTAGTTGATGCCAAATTTTATGATAATTTTACCAGGAAATTTTAGAAAATCATCCTATAATCTATTTGCATTGTGGGGAAAAAAAGCATACCTTCTGCCAATCAAAGCAGCTATGTTCTTTGAGGTATTCTTAAATATAATTATCTTTTCTATGCCAGGCTCTTCGTTGGGCAGTGAAATGCAAAATGCTAGATAAATTTTACTTCACAGAACAGATTTAGGCATAAACAAGTGTCATTTTCATAACTTTAACTCACTGAACAGATCCAGAAGCTACTAAACAGCAAAAATGCTTGTAACCTAGTTCTTTCTTTCTCAAAGGAAAGACATTCTATTATGGAGTGTTGCTAGCATGACAATTAGGTTTTAGTGTTAGTTTTACCATTGATCAGTTGAATGTTCTTGCAGAAGCCACTCTTCATGCTTTCTATTTCATTATCTGTAAATGATGGAGCTAGACTCTAAATGATATCTAAAGAACTCTCCAATTTTGTTATTCTTTGATTCTAGAGAGGCTTGTTAAGGACATAATACACTAGCACTCATGGTAGACCAGGTTGAAACATTATTTTAGCTACAATAAGATCAAGTGATCAGTTCTCTTCTCTATGTTCATAGCTCAATCCTAGTATGGTTTTTTTGCCTGCATGCTGTGAAGAAAAGTCAATGTTCAAATGGGGTATAGGTGCAGCGTTAACAAGGGCTTAAAGACTAGTCTCTCCTTTGAAATGAAGTATGTATCCCTTCCTTCTCCTGTGTCAGGGTAATTGAACAATTGAATACTAACTGCCTTATGATGAGAACTGAAGAGTTCAGTAGCCCCTGAAGTCTTGCTTCTTCTTTAAATATCAGCAAAAGATATATTTATCCTTTTTTATACAACTGTGATTTTGGATTTTAGGCACATGAAGAACATGGAAATTCTTTAGACATAAAAAAGCATGAAGTTGGGAATCAAAACATTTAGGATCTAGTACCAGTATGCTTGTTGCTATGGGTCTATGGTTAAAATAAGTTCTACCACCAGAGATGTGAGCTCAGATTTCTATAAAATGAATAAGTAAAACTAGATAATTTCTGAGGTCCCATCCAAGCTTTACTGTGCCTTCACTCGAGAATACAAATAAAGTTATTTTCCACAAAGACCAAGTTTACTATAATGCACTACAAGGAATATCTATGATCTTCCTGATACTGGGAAGCCATGGGACCCAATGATACTAGGAAGACCCCTTCACTTATGAATACAAATAAAGTTATTTTCCACAAGGACAAAGATTACTATAAGGCACTATAAGGAATAAGGTTCATATCTATGATCTAACTGATACTGGGAAGCCATGGGACCTAATGATACTAGGAAGACCCCTTCTAATAATGTAAGGTAGAATCTTCTCTTGCTAGATAAACCAAATCAGAAAACATTTAATGGGCAGGGAACAAATCCCTCTTATGTTTCACCTTAGGATAACAATGAATATCTTGGTTTGGATGGTTTCATTCTGTATTCAAGCAGAATTAATAATCCTAATAGAATGGCTCCTTAATTAACTGTAATGCCTACCAGGTAGTTTATACACAGACATATGGAAACACCTTGAGCAGATGTTGCTAGAGAAAACTAATTACCTTCCATATTGAAATCCTTTAAGTCAACAATTATTTAACAGTTACCTACTATGGCTTTTCACTGATCATGCTAGCCAGTTGATTTAGAGCTAGAGAGAGACTAAGAGATAATTTAATCCATTTATCTCATTTTGCATATGAGAGAACTGAGGTTCAGAAAGAGGAAATTATTTCCCCCAAATCGTTCAGCTTATCACTAGCAGAATTTGGACTAAAATTGAGGTCTCCACATTCTTAGTGTTCTTACTACTGTATTATATTGCTGCAGATGAACTGGGCTGCTATAGGTGAGCTGCTCTCAGTAAACATTGATTCCACCCACATTTCTCATGTAACATCTTGTGAGAAGCGTACAATGCTAGGAGGAGATATTTTTAAGACATGGCTTCTGTCCTCTTTACCTTATTATCTGCTGAACAAGAAGCAAAGGTCACTATAATGTTCTAGAGAGCATAGTATCTAGACTGGTGATTTCTCGTATATGGGGAAATCCAAGGTGAAGAAACCCCCTCTCACAATGCAAGGTGGCATCTTCTTCTGCAATTTAGTAGTCTTAGAAATTTTGCCAAGGGCACAAAGCGATTTGTGCAGTCCCAGACTGTGCCAAAGTTAGTTTTGCTTGGCTCCCAGGCTAGTGCTCTTATCTACAATATTAAACTATTTCTTATAATAAACAACATTACAGGGTAACTACAGGGCAAAGGCTGCTACTGAAGAGTGGAGTCATGGAACAATTGATGGAAAAGAGGCGTATGAGTTTTATTTCAAAGGAAAGGAAGAGATATAATCTGGAAAAAAAAGTAGTAACATCCACTAGTATATACCTCATATAGAAATGTTCTTCCTTTTTATGACTGTCAGATCCACTTTACTGGGTTTTCCCAGAATTAGGCTTTTCTTTGGGCAGCTAGATAGTGTGGTAAATAGGGAACTAGGCCTGAAGACAGGAAGATTTGAGTTCAAATACAGCTTAGACACTTAATACCTGTGTGACCTTAGGTAAGTCACTTAACCCTGTTTGTTTTAGATCTTCATCTGTAAAATGAATTGGAAAGGAAATGACAAACCACTCCAGTATCTTTGCCAAGAAAACCCCAGATAGGTTCATGAAGAGTTGGTTATGACTCAAATGCCTGAACAACAAACAACAGCAACAAGTCTCTTCTATGTCTGAAAATTTCAAGGATAGAAGCTTTTAAAATATTGGCTTTTTGCTTCCTCCATCTCTATGACATTAGAAGTGGGAAATCAGTCATACAAGAGTATGACCCTCTTTCACCTCCTCTATAAAAAACCTTGCCCTCTTCAGGTTCCTGGATCTAACCTGATCCCAGAGAGACCTTAACGTATATCTTGAAGATGGACTAAGGATCTCATAATGGTATGCCAAGTCTTGGGAACTTCTTGAAAAATATACTGGAGTTCCTTTACACAATTGCTTAAAGACCATTGATCTCAAAGTACTTTGGCAATCTTCTTTTAATTATTTTTTTAATTTACCACTATTTTTATTTTACCTTTCCTAAGTCACTTTGTTGTTATCAGATCTACCTTTACTTTCTATATATGGAGTTAGGGTGTGGAGGTGAGAAGAAGTTGGCGATAAGGTGTCAATTGCTGCCTTCATTTGAGAATATACATGTTGCCCCAGTCTACTTTCCTCGTTTTCTGTGTTTCACTGAGTGTTTTTTGTTGTTATTGCTATCCTTTAAACCAGTGGTTCCCAAACTTTTTTGGCCTATTGCCCCCTTTCCAGAAAATATATTACTTAGCCCCCTGGAAATTATTTTTTTATTTTAATAGCAATTAATAGGAAAGACAAATGCACCTGTGGCCATCACTGCCCCCCCGGATCAAGGTAGTGCTCACTTTGGGAATCACTGCTTTAAACATATCAAAGAGGTCCTACTGGTTTTAGCATTGGACATCATCTAATTCTTCCATAAAAATGTCCTTAAGTCTTTGCAACAGAGTCCAAAAGGTAGAAATTCAAAATATAGATACCGTCACAGAACTGGAATTTCTTCTCTTCTATTTTGTAATCTATTTGATATTGAAGTTAACATATCTATGACAAATTTTTCTCCTCCATAAAGTGAGAAGGTTGGACCAGATGATTTCTAAGGTTCCTTCCATGAACAAATCTATGATCCTATGAGTCCAAAGCTACCAAAAAGAGACTCCAGGCTTACAGGCCTATTTCATCTCTCCATAACTAGGCACTATACTTCTAACCCTCCAGAACAATAATGGGAGTAATAGCATAAATGATAGTAATTATTATTTTTATTATTTACTTTTGTTATTTTTCATAAACTCAAGTCGGTATATGAGTATGTCTAAATAGTTAAGTTCCCCTATACACATGTTGGTAAACCTATGGCAGGCATGCTGAAGGGGCAGCTTTTTTCTCCCTCTCCACACATGCCTGAGAACATTTCTCACATAACTCTCCCCTCTGCCCAGCAGCCCAATGGGAACACTTCTTCCCTCCCCTGTCTGGAGTAAGAGGGTGGCTTACGTATGGCATTTTGGGAACTAGGTCTGTAAAAGGTTTGCCATCACTGCCCTGTACTATCCTCTATGAAAATAGCACCATTTAGTGTTTCTCACTTAGACGATATAGCAGCAGAGTTGGATAATTAAAAAAAACTGTTTATTGGTCATTCATGATTATGTCATGGTGGACAGAGAGAAGAAATGGACTCGAAACTAGCCATTACATATCTATAATGGTCTTCTCATCTTTTTTTTTTTACAAGATGATGATAACTTTTGTTTTTCTCTTGTTGGCTTTTAGAAGGCACTTCCTTTTGGAAAGACCTCAAATTCCTAACTTAGGACATCATTCTAGGAATTAGAGAAAAAGAAATTTAATTTAAGTGGTATTTCTAAACAGGAAAGAAACTATTGAGGAATGAATTGGTCAAGAAGCATTATTTAATGTCTACTATTCACAGTGCCAGATACAAAGTAGGGACTTAATAAATGTTGGTTTATTGATGAATTGATTGTTGTACTGTGTCAGGCACTGGGGGTACAAAAAAAGGAAAACGTGGATCTTAGTTCTCCAGGAAGTCCCTGACAAGTGGGAAAACCCACATGCTAATAACTATATGCAAAAAAGCTAGCATTAGTAAAAATGGGAGATAATCACCAAAAGGAAAGAACATGTTTACATAAAGATCCAGAGGGTACTGAACTTAGTTTTCTAGTTATACCCATTAAGATAACTATAATTGTCTGAGTTGTTGATTTACAATTAGAGATAAAAATGGAATTAACCACTTAAATTTGTAAATATGCATCTTGATGTTTTTATCCTTGGTAGTACTAGTAGGAGGAGGACGTGGAGGAGGAGGGGGAGAGAAGAAGGAGAAGAACAAGGAGAAAGAGGAGGGGCTTCCAGGTTAAGATGGCAGCAGAATAAAAAGCAGCTGCTTAACCTCTCCTAACCAAAACATATAGGACTCCTCAAGGGGACATAAAAACAAATCCAGATGAATGAAGGAACCCCACAACAGGGTACAGCATTGAAGGTATGTGGAATTGGGGCATTTCCATGCTATAAGGGTGTGAAATAGCTCTACTAAAACGTGAGCTGAGCACCCCCTCCCCCCACACCACCTACAGGGCCAAAGCCAGCACACAAGAGTTAGAGCAAATTTGGGGCACCCATTTAGTCCTTGGCAGCTACCTGGGGTCACCAGGACTTGTTCCTGAGAGCAGCAAGACTTAAGAACCCAAGAGGCTAAAGAACGTACGGACTTTGAACACAGACCCTGAGTGCAGGCCTGTTTGCAGCTACAGACAAGGATTCTGAGCACAGGCACAGACCTTGGGTGGGGACTCAGTGAAGAGGGGTGTATGGCTATGGAAGCAGTGCCCTGAGACTGTTAAAGGAGCTTCAGGCAGAGGAACAAGCAAGGGGACCACCAGGAGGCTTGACCCTGCAAACAACTAGACCTGAGACCTCAGGAACCTAAAGAGTGCAGAAAGACCCTGAGCGTGAGGATAAAGCTGAGAGGGCACATGGCTCACAATGACAAGCTGGAGACAAGAACCTCAGAAGAGAAAGATCAAGAAGAAATCTTTAACACTGGACAACTTTTACACAGAAAAAATCCAGATGACAGAGCAAACAGCAGAGGAGAACAAACAAGTAACCATATCCAAACCTTCCCCCCAAAAATGAAAACTGGTCACAAGCTCTTCAACAGTTTGAATCTGAGATTATGAGAAAGATGGAAGGGATCTGACAAGAAAATAACAGTTTAAAAGGCAGAATCCACAATTAGAAAGTGAGGCTCAGAAATCAAATGAATTGATAAGCAAATCGAAGACCAGAAATGACCAGCTGGAAGCCTTGAAGAACCAAACAGACCAGATTTAAAAGGAAAACCAAAAGATTATAGCCATAAACCAGTCTCTAAAGGCTAGAATTGGGCAATTCAAAAAAGATGCCCCCAAATCAAAAGAAATTGATAAGCAAATTGGAGACCAAAATCAAACAGCTAGAAAACAGAATAGACCAAATCAAAAAGGAAAATCAAAAGAATATAACATAAAACCAGTCTCTAAAAACAAGAATTGGGCAAGTAGAAGCCAATGGTCTTTCAAGACAAGAAGAACAAATAAAGCAAAGTCAAAAGACTGATAAAATAGAAGGAAACATGAAATATCTCAATGAGAAATTGACAGATCAAGAAAACACGTCTAGAAGAGATAATTTGAGAATCATTGGTCTTCCTGAAAAAGCAGAAATTAATAGAAATTTGGACTCCATACTGAAGGAAATTATTCAGCAAAATTTCCCTGAAGTTCTATAACAAGAGGACAATATAGACATTGAAAGGATCCATAGATCACCCTCTACACTTATCCATGAAAAGACAACCCCCAGGAATATAATAGCCAAATTCAAGAATTTCCAAATGAAAGAAAAAAATTTACAAGAAGCCAGAAAGAGACGATTCAGATATCAAGGAACACCAATCAGGATCACACAGGATCTGGCAGCCTCCACACTACAAGATCGTAAGACTTGGAATATGATATTCAGAAAGGCAAAAGAACTGGATCTACAACCAAGCATCACCTACCCATCAAAACTGACTATATACTTCCAGGGGAAAGTATGGGCATTCAACAAGATAGAAGATCCAAGTATTTGCATAGAAAAGACCAGGACTAAATGGAAAGTTTGATATCCATCCACAAAAACCAAGAGAAACATTAAAAGATAAATAAGAAACAGAGGGGAAAGAAAGAAAATTCTTATTTTTAAATTTGCCTCTATAAGGGCTTCAATAAAATCTAATTATTTGTGTTCCTATATGGAGAAATGTTATGTGTAATTCTCTGTTGTGAACTCTATTCACTATTATAGTATCCACTATTATAGTAATTAGAAGAATTATTCACAGGGAGAGGTTTGTATATTTGGAATTGGGAAGATGCCATTTAAAAGTATGTTATATATTTCCTATGGACATATGGGAGACTTTGAAACTACATTTCCCATGATTCCTCATGGCAAACAGGAAGTATGATGATGTAAGAGAGGGGATAAGTCTCCTGGGCCAGGAGGAAATGGCCCTCTTTAGCTACCAGGCGCGCGAAGGTATGGAAGGTAAAATGGCTGAGGGGGCAGTTTGAATACTTACAGGCGCGTGGTCTAATGATTTTATCCCTATGAGTATGGCTTTAATTAAACTACTAATTTCTATTATTATATCAGTCTTTATCATTTTTAATCGTAACAGGTTGGAGTACTAAATGGTCTAAGATGATAAGGGGATGGGTGGGAAAGAGGGGGGTGAATAGTAGAGGACACCAAGAGAAACTTGAATGAATAAGAAAATAGGATATTCTCTTACACAGAAAGAGGGCATGGGAAGGGGAGGGGATGAATACTATTATAAGAATGAGAGGAAGAAGAGTATTAAGAGGTAATATTTAAACCTTACTCTCAGTGGAATTAACTGTGAGAAGGATGAGTAACTATATGCATTGAGATATAAAATTCTATCTAACCCTACTGAGAAAGTCAGAAGGGATAAACCAAGGGGAGCAGAGGAGTGGGGAGGTCAAAAAAGGGGTGGGAGGAGAAGGGAGAGGGAATTCATTAGGCCTTAAAAATAAAAAGAGGGGCATAACAATGGAGCGGGTAGAAAGGATAGTAAATCAAGGGAGGGGACAAGGGTTACTGGTTTTAAAAAAATCACTGGTTTAAAAGGAAATAGCCTAAGAAAAGGGGTAAAACTAAGATAGGATACCAAAATGTTGGGGAATACACAACTCATAATTATAACTCTGAATGTGAATGGGATGATTGATTATACAAAATTAAAAAGTTTTTGTACAAACAAAAATAATGAAACCAAAAATCAGAAGGGAAACAACAAATTGGGAAAAAAATCTTTATAAGAAAAAACTTTGACAGGGTCTAATTGCTCAAATATACAAGGAGCTAAGTCAATTGTATAAAAAATCAAGCCATTCCCCAATTGATAAATGAGCAAGGTACATGAATAAGCAATTTTCAGATAAAGAAATTGAAACTATCAACAAGCACGTGAGAAAGTGCTCTAAATCTCTAAAAATTAGAGAAATGCAAATTAAAACAACATTGAGGTATCACCTTACATCTAGCAGACTGGCTAAATGATAGCAGGGGAGAGTAATGAATGTTGGATGGGATGTGGCCAAATTGGGACATTAATGCATTGCTGGTGGAGTTGTGAACTGATTCAACCATTCTAGATGGCAGTTTGGAACTATGCTCAAAGGGCTATAAAAGATTGCCTGCCCTTTGATCCAGCCATACCATTGTTGGGTCTGTACCCCAAAGAGATCATAGATAAACAGACTTGTACAAAAATATTTATAGCCGAGATTTTTGTGGTGGCAAAAAACTGGAAAACGACGGTATGCCCTTCTATTGAGGAATGGCTGAACAAACTGTGGTATATGCTTGTGATGGAATATTATTGCGCTGAAAGGAATGATAAACTGGAGGAATTCCATGTGAACTGGAAAGACCTCCAGGAATTGATGCAGAGTGAAAGGAGCTGAGCCAAAAGAACATTGTACACAGAGACCAATACACTGTGGTAAAATAGAATGTAATGGACTTCTGTACTAGAAGCAATATGATGATCCATAATAATTCTGAGGGACTTATGAAAAAGACACTACCCACATTCAGAGAAAGAACTACAGGACTGGAAACACAGAAGAAAAACAATTGCTTGAACACATGGGTTGAGGCTGACATGATTGGGGATGTAGACCTGAAACGACCACACCAATGCAACTATCAACAATTTGGAAATAAGTCTTGATTGATGACACATGTTAAAACTAGGGGAAATGCACAATGGCTTTGGGGGGGGGGAGGAGGTCCGGGGGTGAAGGGGAAAGTAAGAACATGAATCATGTAACCATGATAACTTTTCTAAAAAATAAAAATTATTAAAAAAAAGAGAAGGAGAAGGAAGAAGAGTGGTAGTAGCTAATTTTAAAGTATCAAAGAGAAAAAAAATTAGTTTATGGACCCCAGATTAAGAACTTTTGCTCTAAAATTTGCCTATTTCTGCTGTACTGAAGTGGAAATAGCTCATTCCCAAAGAAGGAAATTATAGGGAGTTAAATTTAGGAGTGATATAAGGAAGAATTTCCTAAGCATTCCAGTTGTCTAGTAGAACAGGCTATCACTAGAGATAGTGGCCTGAAGGTCCATTTATCTTCTGTGTTTTATGGTTCATTCTTAAGCTAGTGGTTCTGCTAGTGACTCCTGAAGCTCTTTCTTACTCAAAAATTGCAATTGATTAATAGTGATAATAATAATAACTAACATTTAAATAGCATCTACTATGGGCCAGATATTGTGTTAAGCATTTTACAATTATCATTTGATCCTCAAAGCAACCATGGGTGTTAGGTGCTATAATGAATTCCATTTTACAAATTAAAAAGCTGAGGTAGATGTTAAGTGACTTGGATAGGATCACATAGCCCATAAGTGCTTGAGGCCAGATTTAAACCCTGGCATTAGGAAGACTCTGGGACCATTTCGCTATCCACTGCACATCTAACTTACCTTCTTGGTGCTCTATAACTACATCTTTTAGACCATTAGAGTTGGTAGTATAGAAAAAGTTTATTCACTTTCAGTTCATTTTCCCCTATGACAGATAACAGACTTTCCTCCTGCTGTGGTATTTGTTGATCTGCCAGAAATTTAAGTTATGTTTTCAAAGACAACACTACTTCCATATGGGTCCAAAATTCTCATCATAATGAGAACATGAGGTTCTTAAAGGTGTGGTACTTCTTTTTAATTTTTTTACTCCACTACACTCTTGAAATATGGCTACATACAGAGCAAAAGCTCAGCAAATCCTTTTTGAATTTGATTGAATTGAATTCATAAGAGAAATGGCGAACTCTCACTAATCTAGTTGTGGTCATCAAACAGCATTTAGTTCACCTTCACTACTGGTCTCTGAGTACTCAAAAAAAAAGATCCAGTGAAGTTAATCTGACAGGCTAGAAGCATATTTATTTATTATATGTTTATTGTTTTATTCCACCAACAAGCTCAGTGTTCTGTGAATAAAATGTTAATGTGGAACACTAAAAAGTATTGCAATGAAAATAGCAAGAGAAGAAGCAGGCTTGCATCAGATTATGAAAAATGTCAATGAAGGGCTTGCTAGAATAGGCTAAAGAAATCCAGATTTCAGGCAAATGATGCTGAAGTCAAACCATAGGATCCAGTGCTACTGTAACCACTAGACATTTGAGGAGTATGGCATTCATGTCAACTCAGAGGTATGGAGTGCCTGCATATTAATGTTAGTATATTTTTATATGCCTTGTTCTTAATAGTCCTTTGGGAAAGAATCATCGCATACTCCTTTTCCAGCTATGTCTGGAGTCTTGCAGGTGAGTCTCTCAAATAAAAATAAAGAGCTGCTTATTTGCCCTGATATTTCACACAGGTTGGGGTGGAAGGGAAAGCTGGACGTCTTCAAACTGTCTGGAAATTCAAACAAAATGAAGAGGCAACTTTTGCTTCTTATCCTTTAGAGAGGTGGATGATCCTGTATTTGGGCTATAATAATTACAATAAGGGCTGATCCATTTCTACACTAGAAATATGAGGTCAACCCTAACATGTAAACATGTTTTAGAAACTGCAGATTTTTTAGCTTATAGAGCCACACTTAGCAAGAGTATGTAGCACTCAGCTAGAACCATTGCCACCACAGGTTAAGTTGTCACAATGGAATTAAGAAGACCTGAACTTTGATCCTGTCTTAGTCACTAACTACCTGTGTGACCCTTGGAAAATCATTTAACTTTGCCTTTTTTCAGTTTTCTCAGCAATAAAAAAGGGTATACTATTTCTTATATTACAAGGTTATTGTGAACATCAAATGATTTAACGTAAATAAATCAGACTATAAAATTTAAAGGATGATATAAATATTAGATATGATGATAATCATCATGATAAAAGATAGAATGATTTTTCCACACACACCACAAGTGTGTTGATCCTCAACAAAATACAGGAAGCTGACCAACTCTGAATAAATTATGGTAAAATACTGCCCTGCTGTGCCAGGTAGCTGTTTCTGAAAATGGGATTCTTTTAATCATTTAAAACTAGTTGAGGCATTGGACTGTTGTGTAAAATTTAAACTTTGCATAGTCCAAGATCAAATCATCATAGAGAATTCAGGCAGAGTCAATCAATAGACCAGAGGGATGAATTAGAGACAGAAAGACCTGAGACCACAACTAGCCTCAGAAACTTATAGCAGAGAAAATGGTGGATAAGGTACATGGACTCACCTAATCTCTACCAAATTACCCTCCAAACAACTACTGTGACATAATGTCTCAAAATAAATTCTGCAGTGGCAGAACCCATAAAAGGACAGGTTGAAACAAATTTTCAGTCCAAGATAGCTTAAAAGGTCATCACGGAAAGGTTATTGCAGCAGGGTGGGAGTGAAGCACATACCAACTCACCAAAGCAGGCCCCAACTCTATAAGGCTGAGCAAGCCTTGGCATGGTTGAACCAACAGTAATAGGTTGTAGAGGTCATAGCCACTGACGGTAAGGCATTCTTTTGCTGGCTCTGGGTGCAGGACTGTGTTGAATTATTCATACATGGATCCAGTTCTCAGTCCCAAGTTTCAGTCTCAAGGTGAGGACCAGAACTAACAGACATCAATCATTATGATCCCAGGGAAACAGGTGACCCTGGTCCCAATTCCAAGGTAGAAAGTATGTTTATGGTCAATCAAAAGACCAGAGGACAAGCCAGAAGGGTATTAAAATCACCTCCCCTTGGATTGTATCACTTTAGAAGAACTGAAAACTTTTAGATCCCCAGAGCAAGTTCGAAAGTAGCTGCATAAAGAACTTGAAGCTTGGAACAATGACTCTTTCACTTCAGGAATAAGCTTACCTATAAAAAGTTATTTTTTTAAGTTAAAAGATAAGAAAAGGCTGGAAAATCAACATGCAACAAAAAGAAACTAAATGTAAAAAGCTATTTTAGTGACAGGGAAGAACAAAAAATTAACTCAGAAAAATACAACAATGTCAATACCTCGGTATCCAAAGTGTCTCTCTCTCTCTCTCTCTCTCTCTCTCTCTCTCTCTCTCTCTCTCTCTCTCTCTCTCTCTTTCCATATATGTGTGTGCACACACATATATATATATATATGTATGTATATAAACATTGTCCCAAGACCAAACGGAACTCCTTGAAGAGATCAAAAAATTTTTTAAAATCAAATAAGAGGTAGAAGAAAAATTGAAGGGAAAAAAAGTGATGCAGGAAAATCATGAAAAAAGTTAATAGCTTGGTAAAAGACTCAATTCAAAAAAGAATTCTGAAAAAAACAATGTTTTGATCATGGCTTTTGGGTAATCCACTATTTCTTAGATTATCTCATCTGGATCTTTTTTCAAAGTGAGTTATTTTTCCACCATTCAGATATTTCAAATTTTCTTCTTTTTTCATTCATATGACATTGTTTTATTTGTTATGATGCTTGTATTTTATATCAAAACCCGTTTTTCCCTTGTTTAACCTTTCCTTTTTCCCTCCTTAGGTATGGGCAGATAGTATAATAAGCCATAGCAAAAGCAAGACTATTGAGGTGTTAGGAATAAGATATTGTTTAGGAAGTTGCTTAGTTATAGCATAAACAGAGTAAACTGTGCTGAAATATCTTAAGCCTGCAGAATTTCCAGTGGAAATTTCTACTAGAAAAGGGGGGATTACTGTAATGTAGAAGATGGCAGCATGGAATTCCTGCAAAATACAGGGTCAAGCCTGTATTTTGGGTGAGAGGTAGTTTAACAGTTGCATTCTGGGACTTGAGGTGAGCAGATCTTTCTGCTTGCTGCTCCTGACTTTGGGGTTCACCTGAGGGGCCATTGTGACAAAAGCCATTGTGGTTTTTACTCAGGAGTTAGCCTGTCTAGTAGGATTAGACCTTAACAGCATCAATATAACAATTATTTAGTAATATAGAGATTAGAAATAATTACTCTTAACCTAGAGAGCAAGTTTAGCTAAGGATCTGCCACTCCCTCCTGGTTGGGGGGGCCGCGTCAACCTGACAGATCAGGGCTTCCCATTACTTATCCAAATCCTAATTACCCGCTCTGCCTTCCCTTTTCCTTCCATTACCAATATAAGCTTTATCTTCAATATCTGTGCCTGGGAATTATTTGAGGATACTCACTGCTCTCTGTTGCCATTAGCTTGAATCCTGTTGCCAGCTTAGGAAGACAAGACCCATCTCAGTCCTCAGCATTAAGATAACTAGCCACTACTCATTCCTCTATTAGACCTGTGGGGAATATAAGTTAAGAAAGGGAACATCATTAAAGATTAGCCTCTGCTGAATCTTGCTTGAAGAACCACAGCCCTGACTCCATCATCAACTAAAATCAACTGCTTGGGGGGAGGGGTTTGAGAGCAAGGAGTTCCTTACCCCCTCCCTACTCACTCAAGCCTGTCAGTGTGGGCAAAGAGTGTCCTGCAAATATGTGGCCCAAGCCTAACAATCAGGTTCCCCAATATTTCTGTTATTACCAACATAACAATAATTAGAAAAAATATAACAAAGTTTATCTGGAAGAATAAAAGATCAAGAATATTAAGGGAACTAATGAAAAAAATGTGAAGGATGGTCACCTAGAAGTACCAGATCTTAAATTGTACTATAAAGCAGTGACCATCAAAACAATATGGTACTGGCTAAAAGACAGAAGGGTGGATCATTGGAATAGGCTCAGGGTAAATGACCTTAGCAAACTACAATCCGATAAACATAAAGATCATAGCTTTGGGGACAAGAACCCACTATTTGACAAAAACTGCTGGGAAAATTGGAAAAAAGTATGGAAAAAATTAGGTTTAGATCACTACTTCACACCCTATAATAAGATAAATTCAAAATATGTAAATGACAACCATAAAGAGGGAAATTATAAGTAAATTAGGTGAGCATAGAAAAGTATACCTGTTAGATCTATGTGAAAGGGAAGAATTTAAGACCAAGTAAAATATAGAGAAATTACAGGATGTAAAATGAATAATTTTGATTATATTAAATTAAAAAGGTTTTGTACAAACAAAACCAGTGCAACAAAAATTAGAATGGAAGCAACAAACTGGGGAAAATTTCATAACAAAATTCTCTGACAAGATCTAATTTCCCAAATATATAAGGAACTAATTCAAATGTACAAGAAATCAAGTCACTCTCCAATTGACAGGTGGTCAAGGGATATGAATAGGCAATTTTCAGATGAAGAGATTGAAACTATCAATATTCACATGAAAAAAGTGTTCTAAATCCTTCCTGATTAGAGAAATGCAAATCAAAACAACTTTGAGGTACCACCTCACACTTAGCAGATTAGCAACATGACAGAAAAGGAAAATAAAAGATTTTGGAGAGGATGTGGCAAAACTAGGGCACTAATGGACTGCTGGTAGAGTTGTGAATTAATCCAACCATTCTGGAAGGCAATTTCGAAATATATACAAAGGGCTTTAAAAGACTACATGACCTTTGATTCAATAAAACCACTACTAGGTTTGTAACCCAAAGAGATAAAAAAGTTTGTACAAAAATACTTATAGCCATGTTCTTTGTGGTGGTAAAAAATTGTAAAATAAGGGGTTGTCCCTCGATTAGAGAATGGCTGAACTAGTTGTGGTATATGATGATGATAGAATACTATCGTGCTATAAGGAATGATGAGTTGATGGATTTCTATATGAACTGGAAAGACCTCCATGAACTGATGTGGAGTAAAATGAGCAGAACCAGGAGAACATCATATACAGTAACTGAAACATTGTGGAATGATCAAATGTAATTGACTTTGCTACTAATAGCAATGCAATGATCCAGGAAAATCCTAAAGGAATTTTGAGAAAAAATGCTATCCACATTGAATGAAAGAACTGTGGGAGTAAAATTGCAGAAAAAAGGCATGCAGTCTATTATTTGTTTATGTGGGTATATAATTTGGGGTTTTGGTTTTAAAAGATTACTCTATTACAAAAATAAGTAATTTGGAAATAGGTATTGAGTGATAACACATGTATAATGCAGTAGAATTGCTTGTCACCTCTGGGAGGATGGAGGAAAAAGGGGAGGGAGAGAACAGGAATCATATAACCATGGAAAAATAATTCTAATATAAAATAAAATAAAATAAAAATCGTATGCACTCTTTGACCCAACAATACAATTACTAGATTAAAAAAGGGGGAAAGGCCTATATGCACAAAAATATTTATAAGAATTCTTTTTATGTTGGCAAAGAATTGGAAAGTAGGAAATACCCATCAACTGAAGAATGGCTAAGTAGTTGTGGCTTATAATTTTTTTTTTTAACATTTATTAATATTCATTTTTAACGTGGTTACATGATTCATGCTCCCCTTTCCCCTTCAACCCCCCCCCCGCGCCCCCCCCCCACCCTTGGCCGATGCGCGTTTCCACTAGTTTTGTCATGTGTCCTTGAACAAGACCAATTTCCAAATTGTTGGTAGTTGCATTGGTGTGGTAGTTTCGAGTCTACACCCTCAGTCATGTCCACCC